>NW_003526948.1:649934-765582 GCF_000181795.1 Trichinella spiralis | reverse complement strand
AAACGTGGCAGTTTCAACGAATACCTCATTATAAAGTCGAAAAACATTTTTATATCAAAATTCAACCACCGTCGATCCGTTTCAACGGATTTTCAAATGGGCCGCTTCCCTGTGTATTAAGATAGGCACATGGCAACTTCAGAGGCCATTTATTCTACACGTACGCTTTTGTTTGCCGTGGAACTTTCCAGAAACTATTAATTTTTCATTATTTAGCAGTATATAACAAAAAAAGCCAACGTTTTCCCAATGCTAATAGTATATGAAGTATTAGCAAAATAATAATAATGCAAATCTAACAAAATAATTATTCGATAGATGAACATATAATGATGCTGGAATGAACTGTAACATGATTCTCATTATTTTGAAAAATGTGATCAAATACATTGCCGTGCAAAGTAAAAAATGTAATCAAAAATCTATTTCATGTTTGCAGATGCTTAAGTACGTCGAGCATTAAAATTTTGAAGATTAAATATTTTTGCATAAATATGCAGTGCTCTAATCCTTTTTTACTTAATTCAAAGTTAAACTTTGAGACGTTAAGTTAATATGTCTGTTAAGAAAAGATGCTTTACATCACAACGTTATAAATTTATATTTTGAGAAGTATTTATAGAATTTCATGAAGTTGATTTTGAATATCTAGGATTTTGATTAATTTCTAACTATTGGAAGCTGTTGCATACTTTAGAATAAATCAGTGAATAATTATAAATGAAATTATCTGCATTTCAAATCGAGCAACTGTTTAGTAATAAAAAGATTTAATCAAAAATAAATGCAGAGCATAAAATAACAAATGTTTAAGCATTGTGCAATCATTAAAAAACTTTTCAAGGATAAAACAGGTGTGCAAACAGGATAAAAGATTAACAGACCTAAAGCTTAGAGGTTGGCTTTCAGCAAAGCTGAAGTTCAAACGACGAAATGCACGATCAACCGTTGTGTTGTATTTACATTCACATTAAGCCAAACGCAAGCGCACTATGGCTTACAGCTTACTGCTCGACTGAGTCTATCTTAGCAGCTGCCAAGTTCAAAGCGTGGGCCACATTTGTTGACAAAGTAGAAAATTTTTGCTTGAAGGCCTGGAACAAACGAACACATTTGTCATTCTCGTTTTTATTCGTGCAACTGCAACCGCTAAGACAAGTTGCCTGCCATTCGACTACTTTTGCCACTTCTTACTCATCTTTGTGATATTGTTTTCGAAGTTTTCTTTAAAGTTCGCTTTTTAAATAATTTTGCACGACTACTATTCTCTTTTCTTTAAGTTTAACTATTCAAAAACATTACACAATGAAAAGATTAACGACAATTTATAAGTTGATGTTGTTCATCATTAGTGTTGATTATGGTGAGTAACAAATCACTTTTTCTTTATTTATAGTCTGCTCTCAAATTATTTAATAAATACATTTTTAAATATAAAATTGAATTCAAAATCAAACTTTATTTTTTGCAATGTTTTGCTATTTGTAAATTGCATTATTGTATAAAAATTATTATGCTAAAAATGAAAACAAAAAATGATAATACTTTTTAAATGAACTGCATAAAACTGTGTATATGTATATGTATATGTATATGTATATGTATATGTATATGTATATGTATATGTGTTTTGTAAAGTTTAAATATGAATAAATCTATGTATACACATAGCATGTTTTTTCAGTGCACTCTCATGGTTGCATACCAGTAATATGCGAGGGAAACATAGATAACAGCTTGAGAAGGTGCCCAGACTATGATAGCACTTGTGGTTCATATGGTGGTAAAAGGTAACATCACACACTTTTTCATTGAATTGAATTGAATTAAAATAAATTCTTAGCTTAAAATATTTAAGCAGATGAAAAATGGGATCTGTTGATTTGAGTTGACATCAGAATTATTTGTAATAAACTATTTAAAATTTCCAATACAAAAATTTAACTTTAGAATTTATATAACGACTTATAAATACCTTCTTGACATCAAAGAAAAAGTTAAAATACTATCATTGGGTTGATGAATCAATTATTATAGCCATCTAAAAATCACCGTTTACTAATATCATAAGAATTTCGGTCTTAAAATTATACGTAAAACAAAGTTAAAATCACATTTAAATTTCAGATTTGATGAAAGATATATAAAAGGTGTGGACATTCTGTGCCAACCAAGCAGTGCTGTGTATGCTCCATTTGATGGTGTTATAACTTACCAGCGACCATTTCGTGACAACTCTTGCATTGATCATGGCCTTCGTATAACTGGAGAAGGTCAATGGATAGGTAATGAGAACTGATTTGAACTCTTGTTGAAATTTATCTGATCTAAAAAAAACAGTTTCATTTATGACCATACACAACAATTCGAACTGTTAGCAAATGACAATGTCTGTAGGAAACCGTACAGAAATCTACATAATATAAAATAAATAAAAACCAAGATTTACATAAAAGAACTTTACTTGGCTTAAATTATTTAATGTTTTATGAAATAAATATGAAGTTAAATATGATCTAATAAGTCAACATATTTTGAAAAAAAAACTAACTTGTCGACAATAAAAGTTCATTAAAATTTTCTTTGTTTTTTTTTAAACTGATACTTTCATAGTTGTTAAAAGACTTTAAAAATTTTCATTCATCAAACAAAGGATTCATTTTATAAAAATTTCATTGATTCAAAAAACCGAAAAAATAAAAATCAAAATAACGATTTTCAGGTTATATAGCAGTTATTTCTTACATTGAACCCATACGCTACGGTGGAAGGGTGCACCGAGGAGATATAATTGGGCACAGTTTGACCCTTTCTTGTTTGCCTCGCCCTGACAGCCATTTTGAACCACACATACTTTTTCAACTTTACCTCCAAGGTCAACCAGTGAATCCAACTTATCATCTAAAGGAATGTAAGTATTTTATAGTTTTATCAAAAACGTCTACTTACGTTGAATTTATAAATTTAACAGGCATGTGCACCGGGCAGGTGTGTGAGTCGAACGTTGGCAATAAATTAGCTTCTGTACCATATCAAAATAGGCGGTAGAATGAAATTTGGTTTTCTTGATAAATTTAACAGCAGTAGTTCATTTCAGTGGTTTTGGCAAAGGCTGGACTTTGAAATGCCACGCTGTTCAAGAACTGACTAACAATGGTGAAATGTCATCCCGTTTGCCTGATATTTACGCTCCAATTGATGGTCATTTTCTGGGACGCTTCCGACCTATGCCATTAGCCGATGGTGTCGAAGATTATCAATGCACTAACAATGGTATATTCATTCTAGGTGCTGGTCAGTGGACAGGCAAGAATTTGGCTTGAAATTCATTATTAGTTAAAAGAAAATAATTTTTTCCACAATATTGCAGATTTTACGGCCCATATTTACAATGCGAAATTTTCAATCGAACCTGGAAAACAGACAATTCGCCAAGGACAGAAAATTGGACAACGCCTGGATTGCCCAAGTGAATCCTTTTCTAACAACATTTTCATCGAATTACGTTACAAAGGTCGCTTTGCCAATTTTACAAATTTGATCCTTGGTGAAGATTGCAAGCTTCCACCTCTGCATTAATTTTTAATTTTTAACAGGCTTCATTTCATTTCTTTCTCATGTATTCTTTACAACAACAGCACATTAGAAACAGTAGCTTAAAAATATTTTAACATTTAAACCTCGCTTCGAGCATTATGAAGAAAATTTTATACGTGCTTCGGATAAATAATTTTCCCATAATTAAGTGATCTTATTTATCAAACTAGGTTTAACAATAATAGTGCTACGTTGAATAAATGATTCTACTTCAACAGCAATTAATTATCAAAAGAAGAGAAACCGTAATAATGTTATTATATTCAACATGTAGTAGTAAATTTTTACTTGTTATGAAGAGTACAGTTTTCCAACAAATAACCCATAACCGATCAAAAGAATTATTTTCCAATTCCAAACGATCAGTCCAACTTTCCTTCGACTTTGCATTTAAAATACATGTGCAAACGTCGTTCTTTCTCTAGCAAACTTTCACTTAGCTGCCCTGCTTCTTTTCGCTTGTTCCACTCGTACAAATTTGCAGGCTCGTCCGGATACATCAGTCGAGCAGCGATAAAATAAGACGAATAAAATATCACTATACAAGTGCAGATGAAAATGAAAGACGAAAAACGCCTCAACAATCTCATCTTGTCCCGAACACGTATTAACAAGTGGTACATTTTCAAACGCATCGGTCGTCTGTAGCTGGCATTTTTCGTCTGCACACTGTAAAAGTGGCATGCATTGTTCATACAACCAAAAGCAGCAGTTCGTTTTCTATTTAAAATTATTACACCAACGCAGACACCACGCTGCACCGCTGTTACTGCTTTCATTTCACGAAATTATACTGCATTCTGTATAAAATATGTAAAAAACCTCTTCATCAATATGAAAAGGAAAAAAATATTGCAACACAGAACATCCGCTATTTGCTGCCATTAAACAATAGCTATTATAAAAACTGAAAACATTCAATTAAAAATTCGAATTATTCAAACGCTCAATATGACATTTGTACATTTACGTTCAACGATTTTCAATTTCATACTGCATAAAGAATTGCATACTCCTCCCCCCTCCCCCCCATTACACAAATAGTTATACGTTTGCGTATACTTCGTAAATCAAAAAAGTACCTTGTTTAAAATTAAAAAAAAATAACGCAGAAACTACTACATAACTCAAAAGTTAAAAATATGCACTAAGTAGTCACAATTAACTTACACACTTTTCTTCTTTTCTGTCAGATGACAATGTAAAACTTGCACGTTACTTTTCAATTTAAAGCCTATGTAAAAAAGTAAAAGCAAACTGTTTGACTGATATTTTAAAAAAAAAGCCTGTTAGGTCGGCCAGTGGCCAAAAATTCAGAATACAAAAGCAAAATCAGTGCCGTGAAAATATTTATTAGCTAAATAAATTTGCAAATAATCATCAATCCAGAGCAAATGTCATCACTGCGGTGCCATAAAAACTTCAATAAATATAAATAAATAAATATATAAATATAAATATAAATATATATATATATAATACTGCCAATGTTATAAATACTAAAAAAAAATTGAATATAGGATAGAGAGAATAAAATTAAATAATTTATTTCATTCAATTAGAAAAACATTTGCTCTGCTTCCAAATTCAATTGTATAAATCTTCATCATCGCTAAGAGGGTCATTACTTCCGCCTGGCGCTCGTTGACCACCTGCTTCTTGTGGAAATCTAGTTAACAAACAAAGACAAAAAATAAAAAAGAAAAAGCAATGCAATAAAATCATCCACAAACCTAAAATTAGTTCCAAAACCTCTCTGCTGCTGCAAAGTTTGTGCGAACATCTCATATTTCCGTATGTCAACATCTGAAACAGAACGACGTGCGTGGCGCATCGCTTCCTCAAAGTGATCTTTTCGCAACTCTGGAACCGGATCATCATCATCTTCCTGCAATAATTAATGATTGATTCAAATTACATTAATTTAATAATTTCTTTCATCCTATCATTAAAGATAAAATCTGCAATAGAGCAAAAGAATGCAAACCATCAACTCTTCTCCTCGAGCCGCTCTCTTCTGACGTTCTTTTTCGTGCAGAATTTCTTTTTCAATATTCTCACGAATTGCCAATTTACAGGCACGCTGACAAATTTCCGTCAAATCTGCACCGCTAAAACCATGTGTCATTTTTGCCAAAAAACCCAAATCCACATCATTAGACAATGGAGATTTTCTCAATGCCGCCTAATGTAGAAGTAACAAAATCAGAAAAAGCTGCAATGCAGCAATTCATTTAGACGTACCTTCAGAATCTGTACGCGACTCTTTTCATCCGGTAGTGGTATGTAAACCAACTGATCAAGACGACCAGGCCGTAAAATAGCCGGATCGATTATATCTGGACGATTCGTAGCGCCAATGATGAAAACATTCTTCTTCGACGTCATACCGTCCATTTCCGTCAAAATCTGATTGATTACACGATCAGCTGCCCCTCCTAAAACAGCCTCCATAGAAGCTAGAAATAATAAAACACTGCAGGCATACCAGCATCACCAAGACTACCGCCACGAGCTTTAGCAATAGAATCCAATTCATCAAAAAACAAAACACATGGAGCAGCTGCTCTTGCCTAAAAAAAGAAAAATGCAATTCTGAAACAATGTTTAGAAATAACAGGCAAACAAATGGATACCTTGTCAAAAACATCTCGCACATTTGCTTCTGATTCACCAAACCACATCGTCAACAATTCCGGACCTTTAATACTGATAAAATTGGCCTGGCATTCATGCGCAATTGCTTTAGCTAACAGTGTTTTGCCACAGCCGGGCGGACCGTAAAACAAAACACCACGAGATGGTTGCATTCCGAACTTCAAATACTTTTCTGGATGTTCAACCGGATACTGTCAAAAAAGTTATTTTTAAATGTTGCTCACTTTTGCACTTGCAACAGCAATATCAAATAGCTTGAACACACGTGTACAAAAATTCTATCACTTAACTATGATTATATAAAAGTATTATAATACAAACAAACTATATAAACAAACTTGCAACTCAATATTTGTGTTTCAATGAAAATCTGATTTAACTATCCAAAGTATTTCCACCTTAAAAATGCATAAGTAACACTATCAGTCTAAATACTGAAAACTTATGCATTTCAGCATGTACGATGACAAAAATAACTCTAATTAAAAAAGCAAAAGCAAACGCGTTTTTACATTTGTACTTGAAAACCAATTACAGTATTAGTGAAAAATTTTTGGAATGCTATCGAATTTACCTGAACCAACTCTTGCAACTCTTTTTTCACACTTTCCAAACCGCCAATATCATTCCAAGTAATCGTTGGAGTCTCAACCACGGTCTCACGTAAGGCAGATGGTGTTGTCTTCGACATTGCCCAACGAAAGTTATCCATTGTTACTGCTAAACTATCCAAAACTTCTGCATCAATAACCTCATCTTCCAAATCAATTAAATCCATTTTTTCTCGGATCTGCTGCAAGGCTGCTTCAGAACAAAGTGATGCCAAATCAGCACCCACGTAGCCATGAGTTTCATTTGAAATCTAAAACCACACAAATGATGAACAGTGTCACGCAAAATAAAGAAAAAACACAAACGTTGTGTACCTGTTCCAAATCGACATCTTCAGCTAAACGCATTTTCTTTGTATGAATGCGCAACACCTCCAAACGCCCTATGGCATCTGGAATACCAATATCAATTTCGCGATCGAAACGACCAAAACGACGCAATGCTGGATCTATGCTGTTCGGTCTATTTGTTGCTGCAATTACTATCACATGGCTTCGCTGTTTCAAGCCATCCATCAACGTCAACATCTGTGACACAATACGACGTTCTACTTCACCATGAGTCTAAAATTTATCCGTTAATAAAAAACAAAATAAAACACAAAAAATGCTTCTGCCCCCTAACATCATTTCCAAAATGCTTAAATTCCTTCCTAGCAATATTAGTATTAAGATCCAATTTATTCAAATAATTCTCAAATGTTTGTGATTAATAATTTTCATATAAAGCAAAAATATAGCTCACCTTTTCTCGCTTTGGAGTAATAGCGTCGATTTCGTCAATAAACAAAATAGATGGTGCATTTTTCTCACATTCTTCGAATGCTTTTCTCAAGTTTGATTCCGACTCGCCAGCCAATTTACTCATTATCTCCGGTCCTAAAATACATAAATACTTATTATTGGTTTAAACCAATAAACGCAAAGCAAGTTACCGTTCAACAAAAAGAAGAAAGCGCCCGTCTCGTTCGCAACAGCACGAGCAATCAGAGTCTTTCCGCATCCTGGTGGACCATATAACAGAATACCACGAGGAGGCTGCAGCAATAAGCATTAAACATAACGGTGGTTACAAACAAATAATGAGATAACCTTGATTCCAATGGTCTTAAATAACTGAGGATGGCGTAATGGTAATTCCACCATCTCCTTAATTTGAGCCAACTGCTTACGACAGCCCCCAATATCATCATAACCAACGTCTTCTAAACGCTCCTCCTCTTCCTAAAGATAAAACTTCAATTTAGTAAAACTAAATTTTTACTAAACAATCCGAGATACCTCTCTTTCAATCGGTTCCCCGTCACAGTGAACCATTGTTTCGGGAGCAACAATGCAGTACGGTGAAGGATCAGTCTCCACAATCTTGAATTCCACCGTTCGCATTGCTCCCGTAACAGAGAACAAATCACCCTTTCTGACAGGTCGATACGATTCACAGAAATAAGGCTTCAAGAAAACTTCAAACAAATTTCTATAATATCATAAATGAAATAAAACAGTGAAGGCGCCAGGCAGTTATACCCTTGAAGACCAACGATGGTATCTTTAATCGGAAGAACAAGAATACGAGTTCCATATTTCAGATCGGGCAATGCCTGGATGCTATAATTACAATCAAAAATAAAGTTTAGTTAGTCAAATTAAAAATCACAAACTTCACAACGTCGCCAACGCGAACACGCAAGTTCCCACGAACTAAACGATTCAGACGAATCTTCTCCTTCGGACAAGTTTCATCTGCCAGAACAACCACTACTGTATCTCGTCGACGTTTCCCTTTGATCAAGACCGTATCGCCGCGAAACAGTAATAACTCCTCCATTTTGCTCTAAAACAAAAAAAACGCACGTAAAATAATTTTGAAAATGATTCAAACAACCAAAGGTCGATCTAAAATATCAATAAAACTTCAAAAACTTAACAAGTATATTTTGAAAATCACAAATAAGCCGTCTTATAAAATGAAAAATCTTACCGGATTGAGCATCATCACTGAATTGTCTTCATTACTGGAATCGTCAACAATTAAACGATTCGGACGCTTCTTATCATTCAAAATAGCTGTGGTCAAGTCGGCTTTATTTTCAGGCTCGTCGGCCTGCTTCTTATTCGATTCACCTCTAAAACAAATTAAGTGATAAAAAGTAACATATGTGAAATTTAACAAAAGAAAACTTACGAAGATACAGACATGAGGAATGACAGTCGATACGTACAGACAACGGACAACGCAAATGCGAACAATGATAACTTAAGACCAAGGGATACTATACATTTGGAGTGACGTCACCATCTTGACAATCATTTACCAAGGTCAATGACAAGCAAGCACACTATCAAATTTACATGTTTAAATTTAGTACAGTTATTTAATAAAATATTATTTTAATTAAATTTTCTTTTTTAAAAAATTCTTCATTTAAAAAATGTTTATTTTGATTGTAAATAGTAAATTAATGAATGCACTTTAATGCGTAACTTTTATTTTTTATAGGTACCAATAATAAAATAATTAATGCAAAAAATTAATATTATTAATAAAAATATTATAAAATTTCGCATGTAAAGCTGAATTCAAAAAAAGTTTGGACTAATTTGTGCTTGCGTGTAAAATTCTGTAGAATATTTTTATGGCATTTTAAAATAATATTAAAATTACGGTCATAAATATATTTTATATTTTCTTTTATCTATTTTTCTTCTTTATACTTTTATTTTAAAAAAGTTACAGTATATCTAGCATCATTTGATTTAGGAAAATCACATTTTTTACTTTCATTGTTATCTTCTACTTGTCATTTAATATATGCATACGCATATATTAATAAAAAAATATATATATACATATATATTTGTTTATTTATTTATTTATTTACATAATGAGAATTTTATTTTTTTTAGAATTATTGAATTATTTAGAGATTTTAGAATGCAATTATTTTTTCTATAAAAGGATGCATGATTTTCAGAGAGTATCTGTTATTATAAAAGATAGCATTGTAAATTTTTAATTCGAACTTTATTTCAAGTTGTTGGTATATTACGGTAGTACTCTAAAGATGTTGCTCAAATTTGCATTAAACAGTGTTATTGCTTATAATGTTTTTTCGATAACGCAATTGTCTATTTATGTATTAAATAATTTTATTTTCATTACGTTATATTACGCTATGACGTCTTGGTATGCAAGCATATACAGTATATACTTGCATATAAATTGAATGCTATAATTTTTATAATGAATAGAATAGTTTATTAGGCAGTTCGTTAGATGTTGAAGTGAATTAGAGTCCTTAACAGTATGTTACATCCAAATTTAATAAGTTAAATATAACTTCGTTTTCAATTTTCACTTTTCTAGTAAAGCAGTTTTCGCCAAAATAGGCTGTATAAAGAGTAATTTCATGTTATGTTTTAATACAGTGATTAATTTAAGTTTAACATATTTTTTCAATTTATAAATTAATTAAAGCTTTTTTAAGAGTTATAAAAGGATGATGAACGATATGTTCGTAGCTGTGCACGCTGGAGCGGGATATTACCCAAGAAAGCAGCGTGATGAAATATTACACTGTTTACAAAAAGCCTGTAAAGTTGCTTTGAATGAGATGAAAAAAGGAAAATCATCATTGCATGCTTGCACACAGGCGACCATAATTATAGAAAATTGTCCATTGACCAATGCTGGTTTAGGTTCTAATTTGACATTGAATGAAACGGTAGAATGTGACGCAGGTTTGATGGATGGCAAAACGATGAATTTTGCAGGCGTTGGTGCACTTCAAGGAGTCAAAAATCCTATTTCACTTGCTAAAAGTTTATTAGATGCACAGAATCATGAACAAGATGGAGAACAGTTAATTCAACCAATGCTTTTGGTAAGCGATGGTGCATTGCAGTACGCCAAATCCGCTGGCTTGGAAACTGTGGACTTTAAAGATATGATCGTTGAAAACAGTGTTCAAACATTTCGCAGGAATCTTTCAAATTTGGTAGCCAGTGGTACAAAACACTATCACCATCAGCGCGTTGACACCGTAGGGTCGATATGTTTAGATTCCAGGTTACTACCTGCTGCATCTTGTTCAAGTGGAGGCTTATTGCTCAAAGTACCTGGTCGAGTTGGCCAGGCTGCGTTGTACGGTTGTGGCTGTTGGGCTGAAGCATTCAGTCAGTCGAGTTGTTGTACGGTTAGTTGTAGTGGATGCGGTGAATATTTAATAAAGACGCAAATTGCGAAAAAAATTGCTCGAGCTTTGGTGAAACCAGAAAAAGACAAATGTCCGGTAGAAATTGTAGTTGACGTTATTGAGAAAAAATATCTTCAATCAAAATTGCTCGCTGATGTACCGAAAGATCGTATGCTAATTGGTTGTATTTGTGCATTACGTTTGGTAGAATCCGACGATTATCCCGCGAAAACTGAATTTTTGTACGCCCACAATTCAGAAACTTTTACCATGGCTTACATGTCTTCGAAATTTAAACATCCCATCTCATTTTGTTCCATTGGAAAAAGCGTGTCGAAAATAACTGCCGGTGGCTGTCTGTTATGATGAAATTTTACTGGGAAGAATAAAAAAAGTTTTATTATAACATTCTGGCAGCATTGTTTTATTCAAAAAAATAAAATGGTGAATCTTCTTGGATAAATTTAAAATACAGGAATATTTAAGCAAATACATGTCTCTTGCATCTAACGCAAACGGACATTTGAATTATAGCTATGAAGAATTTGATGAATAAATACAAAGTGAAATTCATCAAACTGATGAAAAACGGTTGAGCTAGAACCCGATCGCAAAATTTGCTACGGCAACTGCTACTATTGGTGTGAATAATATTTTGTTTGTTCAAAATGTTAATTCGGTTCTTGTTATTGTTAATTCCATATTTTCAGCCATTCATATTATTAATAAGTTTGCAGTGCTTTCACAATTATTAACCATAATAACAAAACCAAAAAATAACACAAGTATGAGAAAAACAGAACATCAAAGTGAAAAATAAAAGCACTGGCTAGCTAGCTGACTAGCCTTGAAACTTCCGTTGAGATAAAAAAAATCAATTCATCATAAAAATTTATTTGAAATGAATATATAAATATTATTTAACATTTTTCATGCAAAATTGATTAATTGCAAGACGAAATTTTCTTCAAAAAACAACATGCATCAAATGCTTCATAAAAACTTACTAAACTGGAATGCAAAATAGTAGATTGCTTGGAACAACTGCTTTGTGTTTTCAACAGTTGCTAGAAAGTATAAAGTATGCTTTCTGATAACAATGACAAAACGTTCACTTCTAATTTCCGCTATGTTTCCATAAAAAATATAATTGAATGCTGATGCAGACAATTGAATAAAATAAGCTTTTAATAGAATCACTAGTTTCTGCTGAAAATGCACAGATAACAAAATTTACATTTTACGCCATAACTGAACTTTATCATAATTTAATAAATAAGATTATTTCATCTGTTATTGATCATTATTATTATCGCAGAATTTTAATTTAGGCAAATATAATTTTGATTCTTGATTTAAAAATGTCTAGTGATTGATGCCGCTGATGATCACTGATGCATGTAGTAGTAAAAATAAGTTTTGAAACATAAATTCAAAAATGCAACAGTACACCTAAAAGTAGTGAACAACAATTTTAACAAAAAGCAACATTCCTCAGAAATTCCTTTTGAAAGAAATTTAAAACGCTACAAACGAGTAGTAAAAAAAGAAGACCTATTTTCAAACGCTGCTACAGTATGCGTGTGGACATTTTTCCCATTCATCAAGCATAACATTCTCTCATCAAATTATCGTCCAAGTGGCTTGTTTTTTTCAAAATTTCACTTACCTTTCAAATAAAGTCGATTAATTTCCAGATAAAATAGCCTTTATAAAACTTTATAATAACCGGTCCAAAAAGGCCATCAACGAATCAGGGCGACATGGAGACAAATCTCCACGTTGGTCGATTACCAGTCAATCAACCGTCCGCACCCATTTTTACAAAAGAAACAGACTGTAACAACTTGGACGGCCATGAAGATTTAGAAATATCTTGTTCTGTCTTGCCACGGGCGTATTAAACAGTTAAATATAAAGCGTCATTTTGCCTGCTTTTCAGTAGTTGCTGCTTCTTGGTGGATTGTTTTCCCCTTTCTGCTCGTGCAAAGCAATGTCGTCGACTGTAGCGGCTGCTTCGGCCGTTTTCTTCAGCATTGGCGCACTATTTTGCTGTCTGATATTTGTACCAATGTTGATGCAACGTTTAGACAGCGTTCGTATGGATATTCGAATCGATATGGACGAATTCAATGTATATCTTTTTAAATTGCACTCTTATGTTTGTTTTAAATTTCTTTTTTTATAGATAATTGCAGAAGATATTCTAAAGGAATTAGAAATCAGAGGCAGAGCTGTGTCGTTAAATGCCAAGCATCGTGTTGTTCGACAAGTCAGCGGCCTGTGCAGTAAGAGAACTTTGCTTCGATGAAATATAAGTGTTCAGCTTTTATTCTGCAACTGTACATTTAGACTGCGAAGAGGATAATCCATGCCCACCAGGTCCGCCTGGTTTGCCAGGAGAGCCTGGCGTCGATGGGTATATATTTTAAGTGCTATTTGCTAAAATTCGAGCGATATTATATCGGATTTCAGTGAAACTGGATTTGATGGCGAGCCCGGTATACCTGGTCTTCCCGGAAATTTTCCACCAGTTCCAGTAAGTCCTGATGGAAAATGCCGATACTGCCCACCCGGACCACCTGGACCCATTGGTGCGCCTGGCAAGCCCGGAGCTGCTGTGCGTGATTTGATTTGATTTAATATCATTGCTTAAATATCCGTTGACATTAATTTTTTAGGGTCCCAAAGGACCACCAGGTCTGCACGGCAAACCAGGACCAGATGGAAAGCCAGGACCCAAAGGACAACCTGGACCTCCAGGAAAACCAGGTATTCCTGGTAAAGTGGGCCCAATGGGTGCTCCTGGAAAAGATGGAACATTAGGTCGTAAAGGACCACCTGGTGACAAAGGGCCGCGAGGTGAGCCTGGACCAAACGGACCAAACGGATTCCCTGGAATGGCAGGTCTTCCTGGCAAAACTGGTGAAACGGGCCCAATGGGACCAGCGGGCAAGAGAGGTGATCCTGGACGACCTGGTCGTGATGGACCTCCAGGTCCTGTTGGTGATCCAGGCAATGACGCCCAATATTGCCCATGTCCACCAAGAACGCAAGCTAAATCCCGAAAGAAGAAACTTTAAATATCAAAGTTTTTCATTAATATTACCATTAGTTGATCAGCAAAATAGCGTCTACTATTTTGTCTGTCCTTCAAACAATAAACTGCATCAAATGTAGGTCTTGTACTAATTACTAACAAATCACTCAAACAAGCCAACTGAAAACGAAATCAAGCAAATATTTCAACTCGTCTGACAACAAGCCAAAGTTGGTCAAGAAAAGCATAACACAGTGTCGCAATTAACGGTATACTGATTACAATAAATCAGAACAACAATCGAACGTTCAGCATTAATATTTATATCAACGATCAACTAGTTTATTGAAAATAAATTAATAAAAATTACAAAAAAAAACATAAAACAAGCATTTCTGAAAAGCGGGAAAACAGAATAATACAAGCATTTGCATAATGATAAAAAACCTCTGAGACAGTTAAAAAAATTAGATATGCATAAGTGGAATATGCAGATAATGTAGCTAATTCTGTTCCTGGCTTATTTAATGCGTATTACGTCTAAAAAGTTTTATCATTTTGTGATTTAATAGACTCAAGTGTAAAAGCAATGCATAATTCTCATAATGGTATTCTTAATTCACTGAAAATATTTTCATGTTATTTGATGTGAATGCTCTGCATAATTCAACTTACTTTTGAGCTATGTTTCCCAAAGTTCAGAGCTATGTGGCTATGGACCCCCTCGGTAAACCTCCTGTTACCGTGGACCCCTTACAGTTCATTTGATGTGCAGGGAAAAGGAGGGATTACGGTAAGCGGACTTTAAACCAGAGTAGTTGTTGTATTGGATAGAATGAACTGAATGTGTAAATGAAGCATCGCGCATTATGTCAGACAGTTCTTAGCAATTTCAATTGAAATTAAATAAAATGAAGAAGTGGACATCTGAAAATTTCTCCATGAACCCCACTTTGGGAACCACTGCTTTAAAGGATTAAACTGTAATAAACTTATTAAAAAAACTGATTTTTTTCTGAGCGAATATTTGTTAATAATTCAAAAAATCCTTTAAAAATGCAATCCCATTAGATTTAAAAAAATGAACTTTTCTTTTCTTGAATATTCTGAATGAATCATAAATGATCATTCTAACTTACATTTTAAAAGCATATTTTAGAAAATGATTTTTATTTGTATAAAAAGCAAAATTACTCAATTGTTCACTTCAACGTAACAATGAACATTGCTTAAATAAGGAAAAAATTCACCGCGCCAACGAATGGTGTACTAAAGATGAATGAAAAAGCAGCAGCTTCGTTTGAAATATCATTTATTATGCACAAATAAACAATGAAGAAAGAAATGCAGTCAACAAAAAAGAAAAAAAAATAACCAACTAAAATTTAAACAATTCGCTTTTGGACATTCAACCAAGGCTAGAGATGAATTTGGAATAAACTGAATCATCTCTGAGGCACCTTTGCTCTCGATCGTTAAGTCGATACTTGCAAACATCAAGCCAAATTCGGCCACATGCTAGCGGCTGACCTTGAGCATCGTTAAATGTAAAAGTTAGCCAATATTCATTCTAAAAAGCAATAACACATGAACAATATTTCTATGAATAATTATGTAGTCGCATACCGACTGTAATGGCCCAAAAAATCCGTTTGGCAAATCCTTCAAACGGAAAACCATGTTAAATGTAATTGTCCACTCGCCTTTTGGAGGTGGGCATATGTTCTGTGGTTCTTCGAGAGCTTGACGAAGAGCGTCATTTTTTATAAATTTCTTCGCTACTTTAACTGCTTCTTTGCACTGTGTGAGAACATCACAGTAACGGCTAAATTATAAAAATATTGAAACTTTAAAATATTGAAAAATTTTTTGTTAATTACCAGGAGCCTATACCACCACAACCAGTGAACATATCCCAGCCATAACATGGAATCACTTCATAATATTTTTGCCCATTCGACGTGAGAACAGCGTGACGAAGTTCCAACTCCAACTCAATACCAGTCGATGGAAGCGGCTTATCAACCTTTTTTTAATAACAAAGCTCACTAATTTGCACACTGTTGGGTATCTAATTTAACATACTGAAACCGTCGCATTGAAAAATATTGGACCCGGAAAACGAGGAAATTCTGGCCATATTACTAATTTTTTCACATCAACAGAATAATTTCGCCATCGTTCTGATGCTGAAATGTAATAATTTTCAGATAATGTTTGAAAAAAGAAGGAAAGAATTAATAATTTTTAAAGTCGTCACCGCATTTTGAGTATTGCCAACCACGAATGACAACACCAAAATATTCATGGCCTTGTTTCTCCCAAAATCGCGGAAGACCCACTTCTGACCAAACTCCATGATTTCCCCATAAGTCTCTGCTTTGTCTTTTTGTCCGATTGCTATGTGAGCTTGTAGTATATATTATTAAAGAAACAATGACTACTCTCATCAAATGCATATTTGATCTTTATCTCTAAAACAAACGAAAATTTTTAAATAAGAACTTTATCCATAATAATTATTGTTTCAGTAACAACGCCTTTAACATGCACAATAAGAACCTCTGTGATCTTAACATAAAACGCTCTACTTTATCTGTGCAGAACATGTCATCACCTGATTGCACATTTTTCTGTTTAGGTCAACGTGCCATCTAATTACTCACACCGCCTTCATTTAAGCCTATATTGGGTACATTATTAGCTAGGCCGCTCCTTTTATAGGATTGCACGCGCTTTATTTACCTGCTTGCAAATCATTGAAGACATGCAAAAACTTACATTACATCTGTTTCAATTACATACTGAACTAAATTAAAACCCCGTAACGATTTACATGAACCGGCACCCCCTCAAAATGCATCCTTTTCTTACATTCCATATTGCTCTTACAATGATATGCATATATTCATATTTATTTAGGCATTTGAAATTTGCTGATAAATTAAAAGCATGTATAGTTAATAAAACATAATTCAATATTTACAAATTAGTGAAATCCGTTAAAAAACTCCACCATTGAAGTATTATTCCAAATTATTGTTTTTTAAATAAAATGTTTAAATAAATTGTCAAAACAGTCTTGTTATTTGGATAAAAATAATTTCGTAGTTAAATATTTCAAAAATTTGCATAAAGTTATATTAAAATATTACGTATTGATAAAGCTTTCAAATGTTCATTTAAATTGTACATGTCAATGAACAGTTCATTAAATAAAAATTTTAAAAGATTGAAAATATAATTATTGCGTCTATAATTTCTATTATTTTTTTTCAATGAAAGAATTTTAATTCTAAGAAATAGGATCTAGAAAAAAAATTGTACTTGCATTTGCCTGGAGAAAGAATTATGTACAGAAGAAATTTCAAATAGTTCACATGGAAAATTAGTTTAAGAACTGATGAAAATGGGTGAACTGTGAAGTTCAATGTTTTAAATAAAAATCATTTGACATTGAATACAACAAACAACGTTCTGACATTTTTAGTGTCAGCGTACTTCAAAAATCTTATCTATACAATTGAACTAAATTTTTAAACCTTTGTATATTCAACATTTTTTTTAATTTTAAAATGTAAATTATATTTAAATTGAAAAGTAAAATAACTTTCTTTGTTTTACATTTCACATAAAATGGCAGTTGTGGAAATATTTTAATATTTTCAATGAAATAAAATCTGCAAATTTCATTTTATCAAACATACATGCATTGAAATGTCAAACGAAGATAAAAGTAATATTATCATAATTAAACAAATAACGTAAAAACAAACATTTAAGTAATTAAATGAAAATAATTAATAAATAGGTATTTTGTCTCAAGCTATCATATTATATGTTTATATATAATATGTATTTATAAAACAGAATCCTTTTTTCCTATAAGCCAACAGCAGTTATGTAATCAATATTTAGCTACATCTTTTTTTTAATTGTGAAAGTATGAATATATTTTTATTGTATGTTAAAAAACTTACCAAATTTTTATTAGCCAGAATAAATGCAAAGATTACTAAAGTTGATAATAATAATAATAATATAATTTAGAATATGTTGTAGGTTTTCTAAACCAACAGCTGCTTCATCCAGACATCAGGATTTGCTTATGTACTTATAAATGCTGAAACTCTGATTATGTGATTATTAAAGCACATTGTCGTGTTTTTAAACAGCGAGGACAAGTTCATCGCGATCGACATTGCCCACATGACCCGGTGACTAGCACTGTCATCTTGCGGGCAGCACTTACCAGTATGAACTGTCTGTTGTCTACATATTAATTTGCATTTTGCAGTTTTAACTGATTTCTTTTTTAAAATGAAAAATAGCTGTATTATTATTATTTTGAACTTATCAAAAGTGTAATTCATCATTTATTTTTTATGCAGGAACGTCGAAACTAACAAACACTTCTAATTTTTAACCAACATGAAACGTTAATTAAAATTGTTGTAACCATTTTTCTATACAAATGATAAATAACTAGATCAAAACAATAAAAAAATTAATTTTTTTAAATAAAATTACATTTAAAAAACTATTTCAAATTGAATTAATAATTTATGTATGCATTTTCTATAAATAGATTTATGTTTGACATCTTGCTGTAGGATTTTGAAGCGTTATTAGCTTTACACGTCAAGTTGCAACATAGCAAAAGGACGCTCATGCATGGATAAATAATTTTGTAAAAACTCATCATAATTCAGCAATTACCATTAATATTTAATGTTAAGTATATTTAAATTATAACTTTTAGCCTAATAACACTCAAACTGTCAGTCTTTTGATTTTCGAATTTCAGTGTATTCGTTTTTCATTTATATTTATGAATTATGTATATATTCCATATTTGTGAAAAATAATACCTTGAAAATAACTACTTGCATAATATAAAATGCCCAACTTTAGTAATAAATTAAGTTACAGTATGCTTCTTACAAAAGAATTATTTTTATTTAAAAGCTTGAAGGGAGAAATTTTATTTTAAAATTAATTTATTCAATAATTAATATAATTGTATCACTTTTTTAAGTTAACTTTTAGATAAAATTAGAAAAGAGGGCACTACAAAATTTGAAATGGCTGTTATCGATGTAAATTTATTTTATTTGACAATAATTATTCGTTTAAAACATTAAAGAATAACAGTCTTTAATATTAATATTGTTCATGACAATGAAAAGCCATTTAATTTTAAATATCACGTGTAGTAAAGTTTAAATCTTACTGTAGCCTTTTATTCTTTTTTTAGACCACTATGACATTGTTGAGCAGCAGCTAGCTAAAGCGTCTGCTGAAAGATGCTCATGTGCTTTTTGAGATGCTGCCAAGCTAGTCATTTGTTTTTATATTTTTGGCATCATTGAGAGATGAAATGCCTAATAATTAAATTATTTGTTCGCTAATTAAACCATGCATGGCTGATTATTTTTTATTATTTTGTAAGTTAATTTAATGGCATGCCTTTTATAGATAAGCTTATATTTCTTTTAGCAACGAATTTCTGTTTTCAAACTTGGCAAGATTGGTTCAAGTTAATTTAGTTTCGCAATTCTATATTAAAATATTATCATCTAGACTTTTGTTACGTTTTTAAAAGCGTATTCTTTTGTTCTTAAATTTTAGTCAATTTTTATGTTTTAATACAGTAAAAATGCACTTTTGTATCGTTTGCACGTGAATATTATGTCTTTATTATTGTTCTGATCTTAATTAAAGTTCTAATTTGAGACCCTACGTAATTTCTGTTTTTGGTTTACACAATTGATAGTTGTAATTTTTAGTTTTGTGAGTACATGGACAAAGAGGAACAAAGTGCTCAAGTGATTGATGGGCGAGTGGACGCGAAGAACAACCGTTTTCCATTATGCCTTGTTTGGACGCCAATACCTTTCATTTCGTAAGTATTTTTGTTCCTGTGAAATAATATGAATGTTGAATTATAAGTATTTTAGTTGGCTTTTACCATTTATTGGCCATCTGGGTATTGCTTTGAGTACCGGTGTCATCCACGATTTTTCTACATCTGGTTATGTTTCGGTAAGTTTGTTAAAATGGTTTTTGTTCGTTTAGCAATATAAAAGAGAAGTTTTATTTGGCTAAATTATCTCTCTTATAAATTGCTGTTCTAAAGTGCATGTTTGTATTCAATTTCAGAGAAATTCTGCTAGGCTAAGCTTACGATTTAGTGATTTCAAACGAAGAAGTATTCTTAATAGGATGATTTTAACTGGAAAGTTACATTAGTTTTTCCATGAAATTAATAGTCTTAAAGTAGATTTTCATTCAATCAATGTTGCTTATGGTATAATTTACTGTATTTCGTTTAGGCTTTTTTTAATGATTTGCAAGGTTTATTATATTATTGACCAAGTAATGTTACGGCAGTTGTTTAGCGTGTATCTGTTACTTTAAAAGAAATGTTTTAATCTGAACTTATAATAACTTTTTTTGACGAAAATGATTTTTAATTATTATAGTAATGGTTTTAATTCTTGTATAAATGTAAAGTGCTAATTTGGAACAATTATTAAAGATGCGATGCTTATTAAAAATATACATTGATTTTTTTAATGTTTAAAGTTTTGTAATAACTTAGGAAGATCATATGGCTTTTGGCAAGCCTTGTCGTTATTACAAATGCGATTTGATCATGGTTTTGGGCAAACATCAGCAATGGGATAGATGTGTACGTATGGCATCGAACGAATATAGATCGCGTCAAGTAGGTTTTCTTAAAAGTTATAGGAGCACACTGAATGCATAGGCAATATCTGCAATTATGTTGGTGATTTTATTGTATTAATTTGATCTGAGTTATTATATTGTTCATGGCATAGTGGGTGTTTATTTTGCAGCACAACATATTTTGGGATAACTGT
Source organism: Trichinella spiralis (assembly GCF_000181795.1). Taxonomy (NCBI): domain Eukaryota; kingdom Metazoa; phylum Nematoda; class Enoplea; order Trichinellida; family Trichinellidae; genus Trichinella; species Trichinella spiralis. The sequence goes on along the minus strand of NW_003526948.1, from coordinate 744,596 downwards.
CATTCTCATGTTGCACTGGCTTTGAATTTAATGCCGTACGGTCGTAATGCTAATTGGAACATGCTAAAACTGTGCGTTTTGATGTTTTTCAAAGGCCGTTATGTCAGGTATTAATAATTTTAAACTAATTATTATTATTACTGAAGTCTTTTTTAGTGTGTTGGCATTTTTTCAGCATTGGCTTCCACCCTTGATAATTTATGGCTTGGCTATTGGTGGAATTTTGTTCGCTGTGCTGCATTAATCAAATTCTAGCGGAGATGCGCTTAATATTTTAGAGGATAAAATGACTGTTCAGTGTTCGTCACTGATCTGATGTGCTTTCCGGAAATAAATGATTGCTGAATTGTGTTTTATTTCTATAGCAGTATATTTAGTTGCTAACTGTGCTTTCATATTTTGTAACATCTGTTGAATATTAACGTTGATGTTCATATTAAGATGACTTAGGTTGTGGACGTTGTACGTATTTGATCATGGTTAAACTCACTTCAGATTTGATCGCCGACAGTCCTCAACTGCTCAATGTCATACGAGAACGTGAACTTTGCTTACAAAGTAAACTTTGTTTGCTTGCTTTCAGATATTTTTGTTATTTTTATTTTTTTTCTAGATGCGAGAATTCATCGCATTGAAAATTTGGGCACCACTATGGTTTGTGATGTTAAATATAATTCGATTAATAAGTGTAATGTAATTTTTATTTTTATTTTAGGACACTTTCGAAACGTTGAATTTTAGTAATAATGACATCGTGAAATTGGAAAATTTTCCTTTACTGTATCGTCTTCAGACACTTTACATGGCCAACAATCGAATTAGGTAATGCATTAGTCACACTGAAAATTTGTTATGCTTTTTATTATATATCTGCAGTACTGTCGATGATAGTTTCGGAGCTTCACTCCCTTATTTAAAAACTTTGGTATTGACGGACAATTGTTTAGCCGAATTGGGTGAATTGGAACCTTTATCCAAGCTGCAAAGATTAGAACATCTTTGGTATTTTTGTTGTATAATTTTTACTGTTGTTTTTTGTAATGGGAAATTGTTCTTTTTTATTGTTATTATTATTGTTGAAGTCTAATTGGTAATCCAGTTACTCGTGTAGCGCATTACCGGGATTTCGTCATATATAAAATTCCTCAGGTTCGTGTGCTGGATTATAGACGTGTGCGCTTAAGGGTGAGATTTTTAAAATGTTGTTTTTTTTATTTAAATTATTTTTAAAGAGTTGATGATTTTTAGGAAAGAGAAAGTGCAAATGCATTCTTCACGAGTAGTGATGGTGAAGAATTTTTGAAGAACTCAGTGAGAAAGGCAACGTTTTCAATGGCTTTGGCATTCGATGATGAAAGCATGACTGATATAACGCAAGAAGTTGAAGATTCAGTGGAATCCAACCGCACAGTAGAACAAATGGAAATGATAAAGGTTACAGAAGTGATGTTTTTTTATTGTTATTTGAATTAATATTTATTTGAAGGAAGCTATTGAAAATGTTACTTCATTGGAAGAATTGGAAGAGTTGAAAGAAACTTTAGCCAGAAATGAAGTGCCAAACGGAAAAGAGAAGACTGATGATGTTGAAGAAATGGATTTATAAATTTATACTGTTCATAATTGGAGGAAAAATGACTACGTTTTGTTATCACTTGTTTTGCATGTTTAAAACAGTTGAAACAGTTTCTCATTGCATGTTGTTTGACAATTATTTTGTGACAAAATTTTGGTTCTTTTAAAGAATATTTTTTAATGCATTATTTTACTCTCAGCAACGCAGGAAACTTTGTCATCATATCTATTTTAATGTTTTTTGTGGATTTCTTGGAGGTACATTTAAGTAAAGCGGTTGTTGACTTTTTTTGTATCTTGTCGTATTCGTATGGTACGATGTATAGCAGCAGCAGTAGATAGAAGCGCAATAATTATCGCGGAAATGAAACATATCAGAAATAAATTATAAGAAATGCTAATTTGTTAGATAATCGCAGTGTCTGATAAAAGATTTTGCTTCAGTTTGAGTAGTGATAAGCCGACGGTTTCTAATCTTTAATCTTTAATCCTTTGAAACCGAAGCAAATTGAAACAACCCACTGACGCTTTGAAAAATATGGTTAACAAAAAGCAGTAATGTAGTTTCTCATTTTTGCTTGCTTATTCAGCTCAGAAAAGAAGATTATGATTTATGTCAGGTTCAAAGTTTGCTGCTGTTGCCTTCCATTGTTACTGATGATTGCTGTACTTTTTATGGTAAGAACTTTTTTAACGATTGAGAATTTAAATATATATTTGATTCAATAATTATTTATTTCTTAATTTTGCAACTTTTTTCAAAAACACATATTTCAACTCAAAAAATCATTGTTACTTGATGCAAATTATTGAGACATTTAGCGTTCATTTATTTAGTGTCGGCTAAAATGTTTGCATTTATTTACTTTTCAAGCAACAGTTTCTTGAAAGAAGTAGCGTACAATGAAACGACAATTACTGTAAATCACATCAACACGATCCACACTTGCAATTTCCACAGTAACATTCCAACAAATCTAATATGAGAAGCATTATATTAAAATAGTACTTTCGTAACTGCATGAATAATAAATAACACGTTGTTTTTGTAGTTTTTCTTTTCCTTATGTATTATGATTATAGAGATATGGTTATCATCCGCGTTACAAAACGTACAACAAAACAGCATTCAAAATCAGCAAAAATGTACATAATAAATAAATTGATGTACAAAAACTGAATGGTTAAGAATTCACATAAAATTTGATTACAGTTGACCAAAATGATACTCACGCATTTGAAAACAAACCTTGAATAACTTGCAAACTATAAAAATGAGTTACAGTAATGCCCTATTAAAAAATAGCGCAGTAACAAAATGCATTCATTAAATTGAAAGATATCTTTTCTTCCGTCATGTTTCAGTAAAATTTTTTTTAATGTTTGATGAAATTATTTCACGAGTTGTTATATTCACTTCTGCATTTGGTCAGAGGATGCTTGTGGAGAGTTGTGAGATGAATTTTCTCCATCAACAGCATCGTCGTCGTCATTGCTCATGGAATCTGCTTGACTGCGACCATTGTTGGAGTTTGGTGATATCATGCCTCCAACGCCAACTTCATCAGATGTGGCTGGAGATCCGAGCTCTATCATTTGATTACTTCCAAACCCATTCTCTCCAAGTGCATGATTTTGCTTTTTCGTGCTAATACTTTCCACAATTTGTGACAAGCAATCCAAACTTGAAACGACAGCCGTGTTTTCATTACCATTGTTGGTGTTTGTTTGTTCAAATACTAAAAAACAAATACTGCTTTAAACTCTGTCTACTGTTCAGATATGTCTCTATGTTAATTTTAATACTTTTGCGTCTCACTGTCCTTTAGGCAAATTAAAAAATTTAAATTTTGCTTTCAAAAATAGAACTGTCGGTTAGTTAACGGCTGCTGTTGTTAACCGTATTTGGTTGCAAATTGCAGAAGCTCGTAAATGCAACTTTGTTGTATTATAATCTTAAAACACTATTTGACAGAATACTTTCTTGCTTTTTCATGTTTCCTTATATTATTTGCTGCAATAACAGTTTTAAACTCTTGAAGAGTCATTGCTTTCTATTCCGCTAAATTAGAAAAGTTGGTGATAATAGTACTAGTACTACTACTAGTAGTAGTAGTTGTACTGGTGGGGGTGGTCTTCGTAGTAGTATTATTAGTAGTGGTAGTAGTGTAGCAGTAGTTGTTGTTGTTGTAGTTGTAGTAGCAATAGTCGTAGTAATATTGGTAGTAACTGTAGTGGTAATAGTAGTATTGGCAGTAGTAGTATTTATTTGCGTTTTTTGTCAGTCATGCACATGCATGGTATTTTTGTTTTGGCTGAAATCATAGATAGTCTATGATTATTTGAAAAGTCAGTTTTCAAATATCAAATTTAATGGAAGATATCAGATAAAAATATAGAATTCAATCAAAAACCAATGGAATGTAAAAATGCCTTTGAAGATTTTTCAAGAAAACATACGGAACAATGGTTCTCATCATTCGGCTTACCAAATGGATAAATGATGTATCATTTATAACTTGAACAAAGTTGACTTGAAGGCAAGTTTAGGAAATAAAAAAGGAATTATAATAGGTGAATATATACTATGACGTATTAAATGGAAAAAGTGCATTAAGGTAAATGATTCAACTGGAAGCAGTAGCGCAGATGAATCATCATCGTTGAGTTGCTTAAAGAAGTAAGCAGGCGATGGAGAAACGCGAGCCGCGCTTGTCACCAATTTCCGGCGTGATTGAATGGACCACGTGTGGTGTAGATCAAAAGAATGCTCACCTGTCACCATTGACCTACACATTGAACAGAGTGAAAAAACTAGCTATGATATGCTAAACAACTGCTGTGGCATAAGCTCATTCTATAACGGAAGCCTAATGACGTTTAGGTTCGGTTTGCACGCATACATCAAAATAACAAAGCTGCCTCTTTCTTACTTGCATCTCCGCTGCTGCTTCCACGTGAGCTATTTCCATAGCGCTGTTGCTGTTGCTGCTGCTGTTGTTGCTGTTGCTGCTGCTGCTGTTGTTGTTGTTGTTGTTGCTGCTGCTGCTGCTGCTGCTGCTGTTGCTGCTGCGATTGCTGACTTTGGCCAGGCACTTGCGGCTGTTGTTGAGCCTGCATAGACACTGCACTCACTTCAACATCACTGAAAACAGTCAGAACTTTTTCGTCAGATGCTTGGTAAAAGGGTCCTCCATTAGTTGCCTGAAACTAATGTCCATCCATGTATCACTGATTATAAGCAACAAATAAATGAACGAGCAAACAAACAAACAAACATTCTTACAATAAAATCACCAGTACTAGTATCGTTGGGTGACACATTAGCTGGGGGCATTTGCGATGGGTTAGCAATTCCAGCTAAAGTTTTACCCAGTTTTCCGGCGCCATGCATCATTTCTTCCAAACTATCAATGTATTCAATTGCATTTCGTAATATTTCTACTTTGGGCAAACGTTGGTTAGGATTGGCGCAGGTGCGTCGTTTGAGAATTTCGAATGCTTCGTTCACTTTGCGCAAACGACGACGTTCACGCATTGTTGCCGCTTTACGCCTGTCAATTGTAACTGTTTTCTTCTTACAAGCTTTACAAGCCCAAAGCAAACATCGTCGTGGCTGGTGTCCATCAGTGGACGGCGCCAGCACATGAGGAATGTGCTCTTCAGCATCGGTCATAGTTAGCGACTCTTTACCGTGCAGCGCATCATCTAACACTTCTTCTTTGATTCGACGTTCCGTCGATCCCCCAGCACCTAAATGCTGCTGCGCCTGTTGCTGCTGTTGCTGTTGCTGTTGTTGTTGTTGCTGCTGCTGTTGCTGTTGCTGCGCTTGTTGCTGTTGGCCATACTGTTGAGATGAGCTAGAGCCGGTCGAAGATTTTTTCGAAGCGGCAGGCTCGACTGCTTCCAGTAAGCTGGCTGGCACAGCTGCGTACTCTTGAGCTTTTTGGCTTCCAGCTTGAACTGAGCTAGTGAACGAAGCCAAATCTGGATAAAATGTAGGAGGTCCAGTCGAATATGGATTGTAATACGGATAGCGATGATAAAGCGAAGTTGCCTCATATGGATTGGGAGTTATTGTTGCGTAGTCAGCAGCAGCGGTTACAGCTGTTTGATTAGGAAAAGCAGCAGTAATATTTCCTGGGGCAGGACCCAAATTAGCAAACTCTGTAGACGTAGTCAAACGTGATGTCTGAGTTAAATTCGAAGAATATCCATAAATCGGATCATACTGACAACCAGCCATATCTGTGTTCATCTGAAATAACCACAAACAGTGAGATGGGCGCGGCTGACGCGCCAGTTTCTTTAGGAATTGCAGCTGGCTAGTCAAAAATATCAAACTCGAATAAACACAGCGTGCTCTGCTGCACCAACTGTACGCACCAATGGTGCGGTTGATGTAACAACTGTTAAATGCTCACCTTGCTTGTCGAGAAGTAGTTTGTACCTCTCGTAAATAAATGCAGAAACTTCAAGTCAGTTGGTCTCCAACGTCGTAGCTACTCAACTCGAGGTGTTGACAAAAACCAGCAACAGCCACACGAACAACTGTTCGACAAAGTAATTCAGCTCGAACACACGGCTTAAGAATTGATCCACAGCCGCGCTGTTGGGCTATTGCCTCAAAAATAACCAATAGCATGTTTAAGCGTCATTTAAGACCAATCAACGTTTGCCAGTCGTATGCTCAATTGATAATACGGCGGCGCCAGCAGCAAAATTTACGACTAGCAGTAGCCATATTCCTCTAATCTACGATTGATAATGATTAACGTTATAATTATTTATATTCTTTTTTAAATTCTTATGAAATATTCCAAAAAAATATTTTTTTCACCCAGGTAGAATGTAATGTTTGCCATTCTTTGAAAGAATTCCCACGGTATGTGAGAAAAATGATGTTGCTAAATGTGTTGAATGTTAGGATGTACTTGTTCAAATTTCACAAAAGTTTGTGCAGTTGTGAGAAATGTAAATCTAACTCACTATCCAATCCACAAAAATACCTCCAATTTAGATGTTAAATTTCTTTTTGCAAAGAAAAGTTCAAAAAATTACAATGCTGATTTACCGTTGTGTGTGATATTTCATTGGAAACAAAGAAAACATGCTTTTCTATCATTTTTGTATTCGAAGCACTAGTGTAATTTTAAATTTCTCCATTCTGAAAGGCTAAAAATTGTCTATCACTGTTGCCTTTCTTTCTTCACAGTTGAAAGGAAAAGCATAGTTGATGGTATATTTATTGAAACTGATATATCGAATTCATTAAAAAAGCAAGTTGTTTGAAGGTAAGATGTAGAGTTGAAATGACGACCAAATTATACTAAATATTGAAACTTATTTTATTGATAAACGGTTCATTTTCAACAAAAATTGGTTAGCATATTGTGATGTGCGTATGTAAACGTAATTTCAAAAGCAAACTAATTCATCAATGTTGTTTACAAAAAATGGTTGTTATTTTAAATTTCAGGAAACACTCCGAAAAGTTTAAAATGAAATTCATATTTTGAAAGGGAGTTAAAGTTTTTGCAATTTACTTTGTGCTTCTTAACCAACTGTTTATAGTTGGATTAAAAGATTAATGTAAAACGGAACAAAGTAAAGACTAGCCCTCTGAGTGATCATTATGAACTACCTAGCGACTGTTTAATGGGAATGAAGAACAAAGAATAAGTAGCAAACTCACTGCCTGAGTGAATGAATGAATATTGTTGAAAATTGTTACTGCTTTTCATGAAAAGTGATAAAGAATGTTACGTCAACAGGCGACCAACTGGCGCCGATCAAACGGCAGCTTCAACGTTAAACGGAATTCTCTTTTGAAACAATATGACAGCAAAGGATCAAAATCTTCTTTACAATTGAAATGTTGAATTTATTTGTTTCTAAAGTTGGTAGTGAGAAGAAAAATTTCTAGCATCAGTCACTGATTACCACCCTAATTAGTAAAAGAAGCAAGCGTTTGTTGGTCTGCTTTGACATAGGCTGATGCAGGATGAAGACGTTTATCTATTTCAAACGTAAAACGAACAATAATTTCCTTACAAATACTACTAGATATTAATATTAACCTGGGTTATTCTATTGGGATTCATTTTTAATTTCAATATTTTGGTTAAATTGCAAATTTTTAACTGCTGTTAATAAACAAGTTACTACTTTGGAAATATTGTGTAAAAAAGAAGAAAATAACAACTGACACTTAAGATGAAAAATAAATTTAAATGCTTAGTTCTTGCTGAAAAGTCATTAAATGCTCGCAATTGGAAATTCAAAAGCAGAAAAAAGTTTAAATTACTCAAACTGAACTCTTTGATGATTTGAAAATTGTTACCACTAACTAATAATAATAATAAATTGCACTTTCGGAAAGTTCTTTGAAAAGGTTCTTTTCTAAAACGCAAATTTCTTGTCTAGAAGATTTATTTCAAAAAGATGCGAACATTAACTGATGCTTGAGTGATTAAATGAACTAATGAACTGTTAGATTTTAAATGGCAAATGTATCTTTATTGTAAATTATTCACATTGTCATATATCAGAATGCTTTTAAGTACAGACATTTTGAAGCTTACAGCAGCTTCTAGTTCAGCTTCAATCATGAGACAAGCATCTCAGTTTACGACCTTCAACTGCAGTCATGAAATTTGATAGGCAAAATTTCTTTTCAACCTGCCTCTTCGGCAGAGCCGCTACTACCTACTTCTTTGAATACCAATCCACTTTTATTGTAAACAATTTAGAACTTTTTATAATAAAATCCTCAAACTGAACTACATTTCTGCATTAATATTGGCTTTCTCTTTTCTTATTCCTCCAAATTTTTCCATAATAAACTTTTACCAGTACAGCATATATACACTATATATATATATATATATATATATATATATATACTGAATGTACTGAGTGCAAAACTGCAAAGTTCAAATTTTCTCAAACGTTGACTACTTCTTATTTCTTACTGAAGTTGTCAATATTTTGCTTAGACTTTCACATTTACTTTAGATTAGAAATTAACTTTTTAAAAATGATTTAGAATAAATAAAATCGGCCGTGTCCATTTCAGATCGCATGCAACCTGCAAATGCTTATTTATACAATTTCACATTTTATTAAAATTTTTTTATTTGAATAACATTTGCTTATTGCAATAATTAATAAAAGAAATAAAACTCTATTAAATTAAATAATAAGGAATAGAAAAAGTTATATAAAGCAAAAATTCAATGCAAACTGTTTTACTAACTCATTTAATGATCTTCTTCTTCTTGGCTATTGTATATCAGTTATAAATTATTTGAAATGAGCAACCAAATGAGCAGTAAAGCAATTTTTCATTAAAACTGTATCATAATCATTTGCAGAAGTGAAAGCTATTTAGCAATTTGCAATAAAAGCGTTGTCTTAGACTATTGCTATTATTATTATTTATAATCAAAAGTACAGATAATTAATAATGAAGCAGTTATATGTGAGTGAATGTGTGAAAATGCAAAGCAGAGATGTAAATTGCAATTATTATTATAAATGCATATAAATAGATAGATAGATAGATGTCAGAACAAATATGTGATTTGATGTTCTGGTAAGAATTTCTGAAAGTGTTATTTGCTAGCATGGCTTTGTTGCTGTTGACACATTCAGTTGAGAGAAAAAGAACCGAAGCGGTAAAGTCTTTTATTAAAGTAGCAAATTTAGAGAATATAATTTATGACAAATTTGTTTGAAATTTTTATCTTCAAAAGGGGGAAGTTGAAAGAAATGCAAAACAACTGTGTCGGCAACAAATAAACCTTGTCCCAGCTGCGTACTGTTAAGCAAAGCGAATAAATTAGCAGATCAAAGCAAAAAGAAATCAACCATCTTCCTACTCAGATGAAGCAATTTTTCAACTGCAAAATAGCCCGCCGTCAAACTGATGCGCTAGTTGAAACGAACAAATAAATACCATTTGTCATTAGATGTTAGATAGAAATGTGTTATTCAAATTTTAATAACTGATTCACCAATACTGAATAGCAGCTTAATTGCTTTTCTTCACTTCTGAACAAAACAAAATTCACATTATATTTTTATGTAAAAATTATTTTAATAATGTAAGCTAGTGAATTTTTCTGAAAATATTATCATTCCGATTCGAAACTTTGACATACCAAAAAGAAGAAAAAATTTTTTAATACAGCACACTTTTTATATACATTTGAAGTAACTTTATGCAAATAAGATCTGCATTGCCAAATTTAGCATTTAATGGAATACTTTTTTGATTTTTAGCTTTTCTCACTGACATCGAAATGTTAATTAAACTGTCCAATTTTCGAAATAAATTCAATTGACACTTTGTAAGTACATCTTTGCATATAGAAATTGAAACCGTAAAAACTGCTTTATTCATTCAGCTATCGAATGTAAAATGCTTGCACAGTTTGTTCAGTTTACTTTTCTTTTAGTTGTGCTTATATTTTACTATTTACAATATTATTATTTCTTTCAATAAGACAATGAATTTCATTAACATGTATACATATATATGTGTATATAATGTGTATGTGCAAATTTATAAGTACGTAATGGTGATAATAGATAAGAAAAATGATTCGATTCAGTTACTTTGATCTTATTCGGCGGAAATAGCTAGTATTTGTTTCTTCAACTTCAGTCAAGCGTTGTTTTTGAAAACAAAAACCACTAGATAAGCACGTCTAGAGTAGAATATCAAAAGTTGCTTTTGCTTTATCAATTTGTTTTCACTGAGCAATCGAAATAATAAAAAGAAATAAAATTCTGCTTATAATATTTTTACTGCCTGATTGTTTCACAGAGTCCTAATTTATTTTCTTCACATCGTTTTCTATTCATTGCTTTTCGTTGTTCAGCTAATCGCCTATGGCCGGCCACACACAGATCCATGCCAGACGTCCGGTCATGCCATTGCTATAGGACGCCAGCTGCATTGAAGCTTTTTCCTCCTTTCACTCAATTTCTTTCTTTCAGCTGAATCTGTATGATGGCAACTGGCAAACAACGGTCACCATCTAGTTACTAATAATACCACTAATTGTTGGTCAAAACAGCTTCTGGCCATTTTATGACTTTCACATATAGGTCAAAAAAAGCAAACTTTTCTTTATCACCTTAGTGAATAGAGCTGAAGTTTACTAAGAAGATAATTCTGATTGTTTTTAAGTATCCAAATATCAAATATCGTTCTTTTGTTGTGTTATAATAAGTTATACGCAATCATTAGACTGAGAATTAAAGAAATCGATTCATTCATTTAAGAATATACATTTTTTTCCATGCTTTAATTGTTTCATTAGTTACTTTTTAAATTTAATAATTCTTTATTTAATAAATATATTTTATAATGAATTATTAAGCAGCTGTTTCTAACTCACTAGCTGACAGCAATTTAAACTAAATGAATCTAAAAGCTTATACAACTGTGACGTTTTTGTCATTGGCCAAGTTCTTGACACAGGATTAGACTGACACTTGAAAAAATTCATTTCAAGATATACTATATTGTGCTGCATTTATTAATCGAACGTTTATGAACATTTTCATTATAAATAACACGTTTGCTAACATGTCATGCGCGTTAATTTGAATTGCTTTGTTGATTAATGTCATTTGGATAAACAATAATAATAAGATGTCTAAATAAAACGTTTCCGAATTTCACCAAAACTTTGCTTTGTAGCTTGTGCTTTATCTCAGTTTCAATCTTGTTACATTAAAAATAAATAAAAAAGAAATGCAACTCGCAACACGTATCACAGCTACTTTTTCCACAGCTTTTACCGAATCAAAAGTTAATTATGAACTTTGAAGCTGGAACTGATAGTTATTTAAAGCAATATTCAAATTGTGTAACTATTTAATTAATAATAATTTTAAATTTAATTTTTTGTAAAAATATTGTCAACATTTAATAAATTTACTGATAAGTTTTTATTTAACAACAGTTACATATGTAATGCCATTGTGATTTGTACAGCATTTATAATTCTTCAAATTTAAATAAAAGACTTCAAATTTAACTTTTAATATTTATTTATTTATTTATTTATTTATTAAATGTTTTTTATCATTATAAGCTTCTCATGTAAAAACTTATGTTAGATGCGCTTGATTTTATGACAAACCTGACATTTGGTACAGTAAGAGAAAAGCAGGAGTTCTTTTTTATTTGCGCTTTCAGAAATTCTGTGGCGCTAACTCGGCATTTATTATTAGATGTAAAGGTGTTTATGTCATTCTATTGCTTTTCATTAATTATTTATTCACGTCTGTCAATGCACCGCAGTTTTGCAGTACATTTGAAATTGGAAATAGTTCATCAAATTGGCTCATCAGAATCAGTAGTTAATTTCATTCATGAATTACTCAATTAATTGTAATTAGCTACATAATCAAGTAGATTCTCAAAATGCATTTAAGCATCAAAGGTTATGTGGAAAACTATTTCAAATTGAATGGTTGCAGCAGAGCAATATTTTGACATCTATGTACCATTTTGTATAAACTTCTTGTTGAAAGGGTGTGGCCTACGGCTCTGCATAGCAATGAATTATCAGCAAGCGTTGAATACTAGTCAGCGTTGTTTGCTCAAACGTCTATGTTATGCATGTATGCAAATTTTTTTTGCTCCGGGCGGAAAGCGTTTCTGGGCATTAGCTTTAGGTTAGTTAATCATTTTCTCGTTACTCACTGTGTGTTTTTCCCTCGTATGCTCCTTACTTTTTAAATTTAATAATTCTTTATTTAATAAATATATTTTATAATGAATTATTAAGCAGCTGTTTCTAAGTCACTAGCTGACAGCTTGTTCTTATGCTTTTCACTCTATCCTGCAGTAATAATAAAATGTTCTTTGAAAGCAGTCGTACTTGTTGCTGATCCACCTCAGAATTTACAATACTTTCACGGTAAATTTTAATTTTTTTTAAATTTGTGGACATTATTCTTTTCTTGTTTGCTTATTTACTTAAATTAAACTTAAATTACTTAAATTGTATAAATCACATGAACATTCTTCTTATGGTCTCTATGAAGTTTTACGTAATTTCTTCTGTTTCAATCACCACACAATGCACAGGTCGCTTTGACAGTGTAAGTAAATATATTTCTTGCATTAAATATACATGACTGCATGCTTAACCAGGTAAAAAATTCACAAAACTGCTCATTTCAAGTACATAAGCGATCTCTAGTGATGCGCTTATGTAATATCGCTTTGTGCTTACAGATTAGAATAAAATCAGGTTTCAAATACAGATATACTGTGCTCATTATAAAAACAAATAGGACGAAACAAAATTTTGAAATGAAAAATTCTAATAAACATATTTTATCCCTTTTCAAATAAAAATTATAATTCAGTGCTTTTCACGGGAAAGACAACTAACAAGATGCACTGATTGAACTGTTAGTTAGAAAAGTCAACATCACTAACATTTGGCTTTGCACAGCTCAGTTCTCGATGTTTAGCAAGGTAACTTTTCAATGCAAAAGCTTTGTCACATTGCTTGCATTTGTAGCGCTTCTGGCTGATGTGCGTTTGCATGTGGGCTCTTAAGTTGCTACGATCTGCAAATGCTTTGCCACAGTGAGCACATCCAAACGGTTTATGACCAGTGTGTGACCTCATGTGGCCTTGGAGAAGCCATGGACGACTGAACGCTTTACCGCATATCTAAAAATACCATTTATATTTACGTGCATACGAAATACTATTTGAATCACATCATAAAAAGTACAAAGACGCAACATATGAACTATTGAAATGAGGAAATTCATAGTAATTTTATGTTTACCATAAATAGAACATTTAAATGCTTAAAGGTCAATGAGCAGTTTAGTCTATAGAGAAAAATCGTGAAAAATGACCTCTTCTTTCTGTCAAAAAGTTATGGGCGTTATGAAAAGTACCATAACATTAGAATACTCATCAAACAAAGCACTACAGAAAGATGAACTACTTCATTAATAAACTTTACTTTTATATGAATATTTTGACTTTAGATGTCAGCTGGAATAAGCAGTTAATTTTATTTTGTTTTATATCATTAAGTCGTCATGCACAGTCATTGTAATTTTGCAATCACAGACTTCCTATTACTCTTGTTTAGCTCATTTCATAAATTGCACTTGTAGCATGTAATTCAGTGCATTAAAAAAATACACTGCTTAAATTTTTACAGTAAACTGCAGTAGCACAAATGCTGCTTATTACTTTACAGAATCAAGTTAACATGGTGAAGTGAATTATATAGTGAGAAATGAAATGCAATACTATTTTTATCAAATGATTATTGCAATGATTTGAAAAAGCGCTTTAACACTTTTGCCAAAAAATCCCACTCTAGCAGCATCCTGGTAGTGCTTTATGTAATCCAAGATGGAAGATAAATTTTGAAATGCATTTACCATGCACAAAGACTAATTTTACTGTTAAAAATTGTAATATGGCAAGTTATATAAAATTATGATATGATTTTGTATATTTTATAAATGGAACTGATTGTTCATTCATTTTCTTTCAAAAACATCTGCTACTCAAAATTTGAAGATTCATTTCATAATTAATGAATGTTAATTAAATCTTTAGATATGTTTTTAAATTCAAAAAAATTAATGATGAAAACTAAGTAAAACATAATACCAAAAATTTTAATGCATTTGAGGATTGTTTTGAAATAAGAAAATTTCTTTTCAACCAAAATTTGATGAAACTTAGAAATTGACGTCCTAATTTTTTATTGATCTGTTATTTTTGGAAGTCGAAATGATTTCTAACGTAGTGACATTTACAGACTATCATCATATCTCTCTCATAAGTGCTCAAATGCAAATGTCTGATTACGTAACAAATTAAAAGTCAATCGCCTATACACAACTTTGCACACCGGTGACTTAATCTTACTGAAATTAAGAAAATATAGTGCCAACGCTTTCACCTCTACAGCTGCTAATTTTTATCTGTAAGTAACATCTGCTACTGGTTGAAAAGCGTCTCATGCTAACTAAACCTATGGTTGGTTACAGTATACATTAAAATGCTGTGCTCTTCAATGTTCATCACAGAGTGGTATACTTTGAAAATTTTTTAATGTTACCTTGCAAGCATGTTCTAGCTTGTGAGTGAGGAGATGCATACTAAGAGCCGGCATGCTGACGTAAACTTTGTCACACTCGGGACACTTTTTTGCATATGAACTATCAAGTGAACGATGTGTTTGTCTGTGACGACTCAAATTGCTGCTAGTTGCATAAGTCTTTCCACACTGTGTGCATGTGTAACGATGCCGTTCAGAATCACCGGCGTTATTCAATCTTCTTTTAGATCTTCCGTCAGAAATGAATAACGCATCATATGTGTAACCAACTGTAACACCATCCTGAAACCGATCAGCAGCTGTTGCCGTGTTTTTAGACTCTACTAATGGTGCGTCTAAACTCTGTTCGACTTGGACTTCTACTACCGGCTGTGCTTCTTCCTTCTTTGACGTTTCACCTGATCTATCAAAAGATTTTGAAGCAAGTATTGATTCCACGCAAAAACTGTTTTCAGGATAACTTTTTGCAGGCAATGAGTTTTGACTTAGGAAAAATTCTAATCCTGCGTTGAAGTTGGCCCACTGTAGTAAATGACTGTTTAATCCTACAATTGTTCACGTTTACATAATGCATTCATTTATTAAAATTAAGAAAGCATTTCTTACCAAATGATAACCCAAAATTGTAAGGGTTAAGAGGCTGTGCATTTAAGGTTGGAAGAAGTGTGCTGCCGTACAACCAATTGTACGGATACAAATTTGGACTGATTATAGGTAGCATAGGATTGAAGTTGAAATTTTGCGCTAAATCTCGAATTGTAGCATTTTGCCTGTCAAGTTGTACAGAGAAGAGCACAGTAGGGCTATGCATCTTCAAGCTGACTGCTTGTCAAAAAAAGAAAAATTTAAGAAATGTTTAGAAGGACGGATGAGCGCAACGTCTGTCCGTTCTGCGAATGAACAGACTTGCCTAATCAAGCAATCAGGACAATTGGAAGAGGAGTGGTAAGGCTGATGTGTGATTGGTTAAAAAGACGGCTTACGCAAGCTGAGAGACCATTCGACACGGCCGCGTAACGGCTCACTTGATCTTGTCAACGATCGGTAGGGCCACTTTGCCATCTGCCTTAAAAGAACAAAGAAAATCTTGGCGCCTTGACCCCAACTAACATACAAAGTACGACCCGGTTGCGAGAAAGAGATAAACCGATTGCATGATACTAAGGTCATTTGGGTACGAACGGAAGTAGATCCGCTACATTGACATCACTGCGCTTTCATTTCCCTTAAATCGCTTGACCTGTTCTTTAATAAACTTACCATTTGTCACATTATTACAAAGGCTTGCTTTTTTTATTTTTCACACTTATCCCTTTTCACAACAACCGTAATTTGTATTTGTACAAAATACAAATAAAACTTTCATATTTATTAAAAAGTCATCTAATTTCTTCAGTTCATTAAATGATAATTAAATTCCATTATAGAAAAGTTGTAAATTTGCAGCAATACTATTTATAAGTTAAAAAGTTTAATATTCTTATCCAAGCAGCTGGTTTTTTTGTGCATTCTACATAAGCGTTGTAATACTACTTTAGAAAATGAATTATGCATGATTAAATTTTAGTATACGGTTTATTAATTAGAAAAAGTGTAAAAAAAGGAAGAAGATTAAGTTTGTACAGTTAGGGTGTAGAAATTAAAAGACAATTTTAAAAGCAAAGCATAGTATTGTAGAAACATCAGTGCAATTCTGCTGATATTATTATTCATAAAAATGAACAGTGTCAGAAGGCTTATTTGAGAAAAATTTGCATTGCATTCATTTTCAATTTCATCATTTTTCAGAAATACTGTCTGCAGAAATATATAGATGCAAAAGTTGAGAAATAATTTCATCAGAAATTACAGTATAGAGTATAAACAGAAAAGATTTTTTTATTGCATAATTTCTATAGCAAATATTCACACTTTTGTTGTTGCTGTTGCTTTTTTCTGTGATGGTGCAAATATATTAAATATACGCAAATGAAAAGCATATTTGGGTGCAGTTAGCAGATCACGCGTGCGTGGGTGGAGTTTACTTAAGGCGGTCGAGTGCATGGTCCTCGACCGTCGTTCACTAATGGGTCTCCTAAATTTGACAGGCGCATAGTACAGAACGATCATCAGCCGTACTGCTTGGCTAAGCCGCTTGAAGAGGCCACGTTTAAATGGTTGTCGTAGTTCGAGTGGGTTGCATCGATCACGCCCGTCCACAAAACAGCTTGAATCGGACGTCGCTATAACCGCCGCTCCAATTCAAGTACAACAATCGACGAAATTGCGACTGCATGAAACGCATTTCGTCTCACTTGCAGCTATTTGTCCAGTCATTTAACGGCAGTTCCGCAGCACAGCTGTTGAGAACTTACAACATTGATGACGCGCAATTTAGACCTTTTGAGGTGAAAATAGATGATGAAAGTGCCATTATTCTAAATCAAAACATTTCAACACAATCAATGCATCGCTAAGGATACATTCTTGCCTTTTGCTATCCGCACTTGCTAATGACAAAATACAGTTTTCGCGTTGAAGCCAAAACGGGTGGCTAATTTCAAAATTTCTCCAATCGACCAAATCTACGCCTTTTATTGCTATTCTTATTTCTTTGCATTTTTACTTTACAGTAATTCTACTAACACAAATAGCTATCTAATGATTGGACTACATCAATTTTATTATTATTTTTTTAATCCATAACTTTACGTAAAAAATGTATTTATTTCTTTATACATTTTAAAGATGAACTTTTTCTTACTAAGCGTTATTATATATACATTGTTTGCAAATTTGAAAGTATTACATCACTACATTATATTCTGTTACTTTTCAAATGATGAAAATATAAAGTTTGAAAACTCACAGAAACTTCTTTTACTCTTAAACGTCTAAGTTGAATTTTAATATGATATTTACAAAATTATAGTGATTTTTTTTATTATTCTGTTATATTTGAAATTACTTCCTGACTTTCATGAGAACTCATCTTATGAAATGCTAATTAGTAACATTTGAATTGCATCAGAATTACTGTTTTTATAATTGTTTCTTAAGACAAAACATCTACACATCTAACAGAGCAGTCAGTTAAATGTTGCATATGTATTAATCAAAGGATATTTTCAAAAATCTATTTTCCATTAAAATAATTTTTTTGTATTTTGCTCTTGTTCACCCTTTGCATTGTTTGGGAGTTCCATAAGTGTATTACAATTTCAGACAATGTAAGCAAATCAATCGAGCAGCAGTAAGCTTTGGTTGAATAAACAGCAGTTGGAAATTGTTGAGAAGAGAAATAGGAAGCAAAAGAGACGCGCAAGTGAAAGCTGGATTCAAAGATGTATATCGTTCCCAACACTACGCCCCAATGGGCAGCAGTATGGCAAGGTTGCAGGTTGCCCAAAAGCATAGAGCAAATTCAATAATTTGGTTGGTGCCGGCCAAGCAAAAAGCATTATTGAGCTTCATTCTAACCACAAATAAAGCAATCTTGGATTGGCAACACGTTGTACACATGAATGGTCACTTATATGAAAACAGTTTAGCTTTCAAGCAAAATTAATATTTATTGCATTTAAGAAAAATTGAACATTGAAGAAAAGTAATAAAAATAAAGACAAAAAAAGAGGCTTCAATTTATATTTAAAATAAACCCTGTAAAAAGGGAAAAAATAAACGCTGTTGCACAATTTGGCATTTGTTCGGTCGTGACAAGCGTTGCTAAGCTTTGCAGTGCTTAATTTGAATCGACCGCAGATGACACGCCTCTTTGCAACCAACGTTTACGCTTTTCTTTTGAAATATTCAAGAGGCATCAGGATGTCCCGTCGTTCAAGGTGCACAACAGGCGTAAAAACGCCTTCATCAATTTCTCAATTACAGACGCTGAATGATAGCCATTTGAATAGCACTTGCTGTACTCTGATACATGTTTGAAAATGTTTCAAATTTTTTATAGATTGTAAATTTCAAGAGTCAGCTCTTTTTTCTGATAAACATGCTTTGCAATAGTCATATTAAGCCTTCACACAGCTATTTTACGGAAATAAATAAAATCGTGACATCCTCAAAATTGCTTGCCATCAAATAGCTGTTTTATAAAGTTGATTCTGTACAATGGCCAAAATTATCTAAGTCGGATAATTTTTCTTGATTTAGTATAAAATTAGTTAAACAAATATAAGAATAAGATACTAAATAAGCGGTTCTCTTAGGATGGCTAGTTAAACATGATGAAGTGAGTTTGCGCAACACTTGGTCACTGGAAACCAGCACTGGATGAACGGTATGTTGCGTAACTTGAGCCATATGTCCATGCCGACCCATCTGCCTCTGAAATGCGACTGGTGCGCAGAAGAGAACGATTTGACTTTACGTTGGCCCGACGACCAGCAATGACAATATCAAATGCGGTAACGAGCAAAGCTAAATGGATGACGGAAGCACAAGTAAAGCTTTCAGCTGTCCTTTGCTGCTTTGGCCTGAAAAAAGATGTGACCATGTGTCGCTGATCCACTCCAAGATGAAAATTATGCAAACGCTGAAACAAAGCCGCACAGCTGTCGTTTCTTTGATGACCAACGCAAAAAGCACAGAATGCAATGGCAAACGACACTTTGGACCACGCTAAGCATCTACTAATTGAAGTCTTACATTTGAAACGGCAACAGTGCTTTTCCTTACCTCTTAATTAACAATGTCCACTTCAACATTACACATTCATTTGTTCACCCAATATCCACTATTCAATATTTCATGCAAAAGGAAAACTTTCAATGATTGTTTCAATTAATCTAATTCAATAACTTTCTATAATGACCATTGTTTGTTTCAAATTGGTCATTCATATAATAATATTTCATAAAATTGTACTGAATTGCTACTAAATGAAAAGTTAAAAGCGTAATTATTTTAGTAACGGCATAAAATGTAAAGCACTGCCATTTAGACATTGCTTTTACTTCATATCTAGTAAAAAAAATTATAGATATGTTGAAAGTTCTTTCTGAAGAAGTTTGTTTTCTATTACCGTTTGAAAATTATATATTTATTTTTTTAGAAAAATTTCTAATACCAGTCAAGGATCAACAGTTGAAGCATGCATCAAGTATGATTTCGATTGATAAAGCTACAAGCTGAAAGTGCTAAATGTTGGAAAACATGCTGAAGCACAAATTAATTACTGATCGTCATCAATAATTCAAAAATAATTAATATGCATACTGTTAAAACATTACACATCAGAACAACATTCTAAGCGATGTTTGACCTATGGAAAACAATAAATCCTCTCTTCCCAAACTTGCCACCTTGCTAGTTATGTATAATTAGCTTTGACTAAACGAGCTCTGTCACGCAACAATGTCTCATCCGTTTTAAATTTTAATGTAACCCTTTCTGTGCACTGTCAACACAACGGCAACGGTTGTTCTATATAATCATTTATCAACTCTTTTACTTTTACTAGTGATTTTAATGATTGGCAAATATGAATTTTGATAAAATAGATTTTGATACTGCATTTTCTCTTGCTTTTTTATGCTTATTTTGAATCAGCTGGAAAGAAAAATAATATTATCAAAACAGCATTGAAATGATGCCCCCTTTTCCAATGAACATGTGGAATATTTTCCATTTGAAAACCAAGCTACTTTATTTTAAAAATAAAACTGAAAATAATTTCCATTATTTGCGCAAGATTTTGTACTTATTATTCATTTTTTTGACAGACGTTGGGTCAACTTAGACCATTGGCAAACAATGCTGCTCTTCACGTTGGTCAGTGTTTCCCAATGAATATACTTTGCCATCAGATTACAGCTGTTAAAATTATGAGTCTTTTCTCACGCAGTGATAAATAAGAATATAAAGAACGTGAAATGTAGTTTTCACTTGAAGAGACTTTCTTCAAACAGATGCACTGAATAGGCGATCACTTTATATAACCTACCTGTGCATGGATGTACAAAAGCAAGAATTGCACACTGATTGGTAATAATTAGGTCAAGATGGAATGAAGCTTATCGAAAACCAAAGAAACAGTACACGCTTTTCTTATTCAATAGAAAATATTTGTTGCACACTGCTCTTCCCTTGCCTCAGTGCAAACAGTATTGCAACAAACCAAGTATTTTTGTCACATGTTGCTACTTACTGCATCACCTTCTTCATTATTTGTACAGTGTGTCAAAATTGCAACAATGAATTGAAATATAACTTCTCACTTTTAATAGATGCACATCTAATTAATTTTATAATCAGTGCTATTATCATTTTATACTCAAAAATGCAATTTTTTTAAAATAACTTTTTAATTACTTGCACTTGAATACACTGAATTACCATAGTCAAATTAACAACCTTATCTGAGAAAATGAGCATCATCACAGAATTGTAGTTAAAAAGAAAATTGATGATAAAAAATTTATGCTAAAAAGTAAATGAACTTGTTGCACTTTTGTCATTTTTTAATGCATGCTGTATGCAAATTGAACATTTTGCGGAAAACATGCAATTTTTTTCTTCCATGGCTTTCGACTACTTTCATTATTACTAACAAGTCTATCTATAAAAGTGGACTTAACAGCATCAAATTTTACCTGTCCTGATTTTCTGTTTGTTATCTTATTCAAACAAAAGCTCCTGCATATCAATCTTAATTGCTTTCAGCGTCTATGTATTTATTCAAATTTTTATACTTCCTTCAAAATGACTTACATTTATCAAACGTGTTCATTAATGGAAAACTCTTCGATGTTGTTCACTAGCTTAGTAGGGAAATTCAGTTTTGGAAAAGTATGAAATCAACCGTTTGTAGAATGTGGAATTATGAAAATTTTTAAAAATTGCAAAATTATAATTAAAAAAGAACTTGTGGTATTCTTAGCCAGCAGTTCAGAAAAGGTTTGTTAAATGAAGCCAACAAGTTACTCCAAAGAGCAACAGATAGAAGGTAAGAAAATTATTTTGGAAATATTCAATTAATTATTCCCATGAAAAATTCTCTTTTTTTCTAAAATATTCACCAGTTTCATCGAATAATGAATTCAACGCCCACATTATAAATTATGATAACATATGAATCGATTTAGTTAATGATCAATGATAATGAGGAGCAAACTGTCAAATATTTATCATAATTTGCTCATTGGTTTCAAAAATGTTTGCATTTAAATAATACAACACAATAATAATTTAATAAGTCGAAATAACAACTTGTAGATACAGTTTAGTTTAATGTTTACATTACAATAATATTACAAATATTTCATTGTGATGATATGTGTGTGTGTGTGTGTGTGTGTGTGTGTGTGTGTGTGTGTGTGTGTGTGTGTGTGTGTGTGTGTGTGTGTGTGTAAAGTTCACTAAAGCATGTAAATAGAAAGATCAGTTAGCACAGAAGTAAAAAAAAGAATGTTGTCTGGTGACTGCAGTTTACGCAACCAGCTTCATCCACTTAGTGAAATAAGCTAAATGTGCGTCAGGTGGGGACAAAGATGACCAAGCTAAACCAATGCAGCTGTTTCGACATAAGTGACCGGTCGAATCAGGCCATCTTTACTTTTCTCCCACTGACCAGCTGACGTCTGTTCTTGTTCATCATCTGCAATTCAGTTACGTCAATGGTTGGTCGATTACACCGGCACCATTATCGACCCAGACAAACTGAAGGTGCAACAGCTGCACTCAACTGGCACCGCATTTTGGCTACTTTGGGCCAGATGTGCCAATTAGCTATCGCTGGTTAGAGTTACAACAGTCCACGCGCATCAAGTACACTACATGAATTTGTTTAGTCAATGGAAAGTTCATTGATAAACAAATATACTTGTCTTTTTTTGTCACTTGCAACTTTACAGTACACACACACACGCATAATACGGCATGAAAATTAATGTTACAATACCTCAGTAGTTTACAGTACTGATAAAAGTCGCGAACGTTTAGGATAATTAGGTATGATAAAAAGAAGTTTATTTCAAATAATGAAAATGAAGTTTACAAACTAAAAAAATGAATTAAATGAAATTTCAAGTAAATTTGTTAAAATTGGTAACCAATAAAAGTTTTCAAGGAATATGCACTGCCCATCACATATTCAAACATTGACACAGTACGGTTGCTTGTTATACATAATTTCTAAACAAACTGTTGCTGTTCACTTTGTTCATCTTGCAAATTTACGATAGATCAAAAGTGATGCGCATTCATAAATTCAACTGGAATAACTTGCAGTTGTTCATTGAAATTTATAATTTTATAAATTAAGGATAAAATATATGATATGCAAAATAGTACAGTTAATATTGTCAAGTACAATGAAGAATTGGAATTTGAAATGCATGTTTTTGCATATTTTGAACGATCAACTATTATTTGCAATAGATGAGTAACAAATACAAGATGAAGATTCATCAGTGATGAAGAAGAGCTAATTAGCTTAGCTGAACTGAATGGAATTATTAGTTGCACGACGAGTGAATATCATTTTGTAAAGTTTGTATGGGAAAGAACATTTGCATGTTTACTGGATATGTGATCTTTATTAAAAGATTGAAAAAAAAACAGAAATAAAAAGTTGAATAGCTCATCTGTGAACAACAATAAGTGAAGCATGTGAATAATAATAATAACAAGAATAACAATGTATTGCAATTTCGTTGAATCGCACGGAAAGGATCTTAGCCAATTCTTGATCGATGAAATCAAGGAAAAGATGGACTCGAGAATTAGTTTGACTGCTTGATCAGCGAAGCGCATTATCGGCCAAATGACGTCATTAACATCAGAAAGAATCCTCAACTAGACTGGTTCAGATTTGCAATAGAGCATAACAAGCATCTGCCAATTTCGCGGCTGTTCTTTGCCGTGTAACGAGCACAGCGTCCATCCAGTTGCGGCTTGTTGGCACATGAAGCTAATCTGCATCACTTAGCTCAGCAAGGGAAGAAGCAAAAATGAGAACTACTTTTCCATATTCTATAGTACTGTTTTATGCATATTGTTGTTGCTGGGTTTTTGCTAATCACTACTACCCAATTTGGTTGGCTGAATTAGAAGAAGATTTTGCAAGGTAAAAAAGTTTCATTACGCTGCATAATTCTTTCGTTTACAGTTTATACTTTCAAATTCTTAGCAGTGAAAGAAATTTCATTAAAATTAAACAATATTAGGACATTTCAAAAGAATTACATTATATATATTTTTTTTTCTTTATTTTATTATAAAATAATAAAAACTGATGTCACTTTATCAAATCAAATCATTTAGTTATTCGATATTTAGAAATGTGGTCAAATGTTACTATTGTTGTCCATAGGATATTGTAATGAAGTATAAGTAAATTAAAAGAAATTGCGTTTTCCTTTTTAGCCGAATTGATCCTCCCCTATTCTTTTATAAATTCACATTTTATTATTATAAGTAACAATTAAAAAAATATATATATTTATTTATAAATTTTTTTGAATTGATTCACAACCGTTGATTTGAAATAAATAGATAATAATGATAATATAAAGATTACTGTAATCAAGGTGAATAATAAACAGAATGTAAGTCAAATGCAGAGAAATGAAATGAAATTTCAAGACATTAAGAATATCGATTGGAACAATAATATGAGTTAAGAGTGAAATGTAAACATTCTTGGAAAAGTAACAGCAGTAGTGTAAACGTGGCTCTGTTTGTGTAATAAATAGTTTTGGAAATCATGTTATTTTTGTTTTGTTTTTTTTTGCATATTTCTTGTAAATGTGTAAAATATTTTGTTAAAGTATTTTTGTTAAATTTCAAAGAATATTTGTAACAGAAGAGAAACTAGACAACGCGCAATTGTGTAGACAAAAAAACATCGATGATGAGGATAATTTTGATGAAAATAAATGCAAATGGATAGAACCGGTTTTCTCAGATTACGATTTATTTTTGCCCCTTCAAATATTCTTTTCTTCCATATACTCTATATTGGGTTTTCTATATAAATTTTTAAAAATTTCTCAACAACTGCATCATGCTTGAAAAATAAGCATGAAATGTTTTCTTTTCAAAAATAAAATCTTCCACTTTGGGCTTGAATTTTTTCAACAGCCACTTCAAATGGCTTAACATTTTCAAATGTGCTCCATTCATACAAAAGCGTTGACATTTTATACGAAGTGTAAATTTGGTTCAATTCGAAACGATCAATTAAAGAAAATATATTTAAATGGAATTTATATTGAATAGAATAATAAGCATTTTCAAACTTTTCCTATATGAAATATGATTTTGTATATATTTTCAAAAGATTTAATTTTCACCCAGAAGAGCGATGAGATTTTTTCTGCAAAAATTGCTACATCACGTGTAATGAAATTTAATTTGATTTAATTCAACAATTATTGTAATTTCAGACGATCTGACAATAAGACAAACTATCGTTCGTGGAGGGAACAACGACTGGTGAAAAATCTTCTATTAAATTATTCATCAAATTTACGACCAGCAAGTCCCCACGAGCCGGTATTAGTTATGACAAGTATTCACATCACTGGATTAAGTGCAATAGACGAATTCAACATGGTATGAAAAAAAATGGGAAAAATTAAAATTTTTTAAATAAACGACAAAATATTTATCACCTTTTTTTATGACTTTTTCCAACGTCCATACTGTTTAGGAATATAAAGTGCAGTTCAAATTTCAGCAAGAATGGATAGATAAACGATTGACATTCAAAGATCCCTATTTTTCGAAAGATGAATTCATCTATTTATCCAAAGATCAAAATGTCTGGATTCCGGATACATTTTTTCAAAATGAAAAGCGCGGCACTTATCATACTTTGGATCAGCCAAATTTTTATGTAAAAATACGCGCTGACGGCACGGTGGTATACAACAGGAGGTTGTCGTTTTATTTTTATGTGAAAAATTTGTGTTCAAAAGACCACTTAACAACAAGTTGTTTGTTTCTAGGCTAACGATGACGTTCGCCTGCGCTATGCAACTTGAAAAATATCCCATGGATGAACAAACGTGTAACATGGATTTCTCGAGCTGTAAGTTCCAACTGGAGT
Source organism: Trichinella spiralis (assembly GCF_000181795.1). Taxonomy (NCBI): domain Eukaryota; kingdom Metazoa; phylum Nematoda; class Enoplea; order Trichinellida; family Trichinellidae; genus Trichinella; species Trichinella spiralis. The sequence goes on along the minus strand of NW_003526948.1, from coordinate 718,844 downwards.
GTGCATGCAGTTGAAACAATTTTTAATCAACCATTATTATCCCATGTTTAGCACGTGGTTTCATTTTTATCACTGGTGTTTTATTTCAGATGCTTATACGGACGCTGATGTGGATTATGCTTGGAGTTTGAATCCTTTAAAAATTTCCCCGTGGGCGGAAAGTGAATTATCAAATTTTATTATTACATCATTCAAGAATGCGTCATGCACAAGCAAAACTGCCACTGGTAAATAATTGGACGCAACTAAGTTGTTTCATTCATTTAAAAAATGCCTATATTTTTAAGGGACATACACTTGCCTTCGAGTGGAGCTTCATTTGAGAAGATTGTTTTCATTTTTTCTTCTTCAATTGTACATACCTTCTAGCTTGCTTGTAGCAGTTTCGTGGGTATCTTATTGGATTGATTGGAGAGCAGCTGCAGGCAGAGTGCCGCTTTCCATCATAACATTGTTGACAATGATTACGCATAGTTATGGTAAATTGGTTTTATTTCTTTTTTTTCTAAAAAAAATTACATTTCTGGATGATATTTCGTTTCAGCAATAAATGCTAAATTACCACCAGTGTCTTATGCCAAAGCTTTGGACGTTTGGATTGGTGCATGCATAATGTTCATATTCGGTTCATTAATAGAATATGCGTTTGTTAATTACGCTGGCTTACGCGAACAATTCAAAATTGCAGAAATCAAAGCAAACGAAAGCCAAATAGAATCGGCCAATTTTTCAACAGATCAGTATGACAGACCAATCTATGCAAATCAAGATGAACTTTACGTAGGCAAAAAAAGCAACTGTATATTTACATTAAAAAAATTAAAATATGCTCATTTAGGAAAGTTATCCGAGAAGAAGAAAACGATCATCATTATCGAAACAGAGTGAAGAAATCGGATTATCACCATCGATGGATTTTAAAGAAGAAAAAGATACATCTGTCTTGGAATTAGTCGACATGACCAATAATGAACGGCAGAAACGAAGACGGGTAAAATTGAATTTGTCATCTTGGAATTTCTTTCTCAGAATCAGCTCTCGGGCAGATCAAATTGATATTATTTCCAGGTATTTATTCCCGTTACTCTTCTGTTCGTTTAATGCTGTTTATTGGAGCATTTACTGGTAATCAAAAAGAAAATAAACAAGCTGAACACAACATGTTTCTCAATCACTTTATTCAATTGAACAAGCTAACACCCTAAATGTTGCCATTCTATGCTAATATTTTATGGGCTTTATTTAACAAAAGAACTGTTAATGACCACTGTTCAATTTCCGCCAACAGCATAACCGCGGCCCCAACGATGTTGATCTGAACTGTCATTTCTGCCTCTCACTCCGCCATTTTGACCGAATGCACGAAAACCTTGACGAGATGGAAATAAGCGCTCCCTGAAAAGTTACCAATTCATATCAGCACGCAATTCAACTGAACGTCAAACTTCAGTTCTTAAAAAAATTATTCAACTCCATCTAATATTTATTCAGCGATTTATTATTCATCCGCTTGCATGTTAAAATAACACCCATAAATGACTAACTTAAATAATGAACATATTAACTTGAAAACAATCTTTTAAATTAAACATTAAAATATTAACACTAAAATGTTACAGTAGTAACAGTAGGTGTTATGAAAATAGTTACTTGCATTCCTTTATCAAACGCTACAGTAATCTTATCAAAGAATCATATCAAAATCAACTTATGATTCAACTATTAGTCACTGAATTTTGCTTACAAAAATTTCGGCGTCTGCAAAAACGATCTTCCTCCAAATTCTTGAGGATATTTGATAGCCAGAAAGAAGTAAAGGTGTCCAACCAGGATTCCAACAAGCTCGTTGAATCCTCTGAAAGAAGAAAAAAGAAATGTATATATATATATATATTATAGATGATAATTACCCTCCACGAAGTATCATGTTGAAAAACATCAGAGCCCAAGGAAGATAAAGTGCTTTGAAATAGGTACCAAACCAGAACGGAACGATCATATCTTTATTCAACTGACACCAAACATACAAAATGCTCAGTATCATAGGTTCCGGAAGAATAGGTATGTTGCAAAAGAAAGCAATAACCTAAACACAATAAGATGACATAAAATAGCAAACATTCCTGCTCTGTCTTATGTAATTTTATCAAAAGTTAAAGTAAAAAACAATTAGCGAAACGGTAAAACCACTAAAATATACGATATAAATTGCTTACAGTAGCAGATAACCAATTAAATATCAACATGAACAGATAATCGGCTTTCTTATCTCGAAATGCATCTAAACCAAAACATATTTAGTAAATCGTGAATCACAATAGTGCAAAAATTAAAAAATTACCCGTTTCTAATTTCAGAGAGTAGCTGTATAAAAAGTAGAGCAAAATCAAATACTGGAATCCAGTTTGAGGTGTAATAGGATAATAAAATAGCGCAGTAACTATGCGCCATATCTGAAAAATAAAATGATGAAATAGGCGAAAATAAGTATAATTCTAAGTGAACCTGAAGCTTATGAAAAACTAGATCATAGTCCAGGAAAAGCCAATATGAGTCAAGAAGTCGAAAACGAACCAACATTGGCAAAACAACGGTTCCAGAAAACCAATATCGTGTAATTTCTGGAACGCTTCTATACCATCGAGAAAAATCATTCTCTGCCATTATGCCTCCACTTTTCAACCGTACAGACAGATGCAAAACTGAATAAAATAGCAATTACAAAATGCTGCTAAAGCGGTCCTAATAAGAATTAAAAATCAAAAACCAATGAACAAGATGTGCGTCATCATTTAACTGTACATGCATATCTTTAATTTGTACAGTATATTTAGATTTGGAGAAGAAATGTATTTCTATTTAAAAATAAATAAAAATTAAACAAAAACGAAAATTCTGTATTTTTTCTGGTGTATCACGATTAGTGATAGCAACTGCATGATTTCCATGCTGCCAAGATTTTGAAAATTTGTGAACGACTTTTGGGTATTATTGTTGTAATTGCCCAAAAACGAACTTAAATAGCTTATTTATACATATTAAGAAAATTTTTGGCATCAAAAAAGTCAAAAAGACAGTTTTGACGAATATGTAATATCAAAATAATTACAATTTCGATATTTGAATCACATTATAACACATTAAATACTACATTTAAAATAAAAAATAAATGAAAAGTGGTTTCACGCGGTACTTATTCCTAGTTATGACTAACTTAATAATGTATTTATGATTACTGTATGTTCATACCTAAGAATCATTATTGGCGATAGTTAACACGCTGTTCTTAAGGATTTTGGCTTTTGTTTCAAGAGCACGTCCAGTTTTTAATAAATGGCAGATAAAGTAATGGACTTAATGAGCCGAATGTTACGAAACCCAAAAGGTTTGTCAGCCGGTATTGGACTTTTGGCAGGTGCCACTGGCTTAACTTACGCATTGTCTCAAAGTTTTTACACAGGTAAAATTAAAATCATAAATTTAACATGAAGCTTAATCATATATCGTATAACTTTAAGTTGATGGTGGACACAGAGCAATTGTTTTCAGTCGAATTTCCGGTGTTGGGAAAGAAATTTTTACTGAAGGACTTCATTTTCGAATTCCTTGGTTGCACTATCCAATTATCTACGATGTACGCGCCAGACCACATAAAGTCACCAGTCCAACTGGCAGCAAGGGTATGCTAGATGTTATACCATATAAATATAACTTTATTATGATTATATTATAAGCTGGAATATACTTTAGCAATAAGTTGATTGTGTTATCGATCGTGTTAAAATATAATAACATTATTTTTAATGAACGAATATTTTCATTTCCTTAATAAAAATGTGATTATATTAGGTGTAGTGTGAATGCGTGGGCTGTGAGCCGTAGGCGTGAAAATAGTTTTATTAATAATTCAATTTTCGGCATAAATGGTTATTTAGATTTGCAAATGGTGAATATTTCTTTGCGCGTTTTATCACGACCAGACGCGGCATATTTACCGAAAATATACCGAACACTGGGTGTCGATTGGGATGAAAGAGTTCTACCATCTATCATCAATGAAGTAATTTTTTTATTTAAATAAAATTAATATAAATGATATTTATTGATTAGTTAATATGATTTTGTTTATTTTGCTAATGCGATATATTAATTTTGCATACAATGCTTAATAACTGTGTACTATTATTTCATAATTTAGGTTTTAAAGAGTGTTGTGGCGAAGTTCAACGCTTCACAGTTGATCACTCAGCGTCAGCAAGTATCTTTGTTAATTCGAAAGCAACTTGTGGAAAGAGCGAGAGATTTTCACATCATTCTCGACGATGTTTCAATTACAGAACTGTCTTTTGGACGTGAATATACTCAAGCTGTTGAAGCGAAACAAGTAGCTGCGCAAGAAGCGCAAAGAGCGGCATTTGTCGTTGAACGTTCCAAGCAAGAAAGGCAGCAGAAAATTGTGCAAGCTCAAGGAGAAGCTCAAGCAGCGAAATTGGTATGCAGTTCTTTGTATTCTAAAATCTTTGTATGTTTTTTTCTCATGCAATATTTACGTGATTGTTGTGGTCTGTGACGAAAAATTTTCTATGAGCGTTGAAAGTATAATAATATTTTACAAAGTCTGAAATCTTGGCGGAGTGAGAAGAGTTCTTGTTCGCTGTAAAATCAGACTGACATAATGAAGCGCTTTTTATCACACAGTCTTATCTGTAACCATTCCTGCGCTGACATTCAACGAAAACAAAGTTAACAGAAATTGAGAAATGATTTTCATCTTTAGTAATCTGAGATCCCATACATTGAAAGATTTATAAATTTAAGTGTGTGTAATTTAAATATATGTAAATATTCTGTTTGTATGATAGATTGGTGAAGCGCTAGGGAAGGATCCCGGATATTTGAAATTGAGAAAAATAAGAGCTGCACAGAACATTGCACGAACGGTGAGAATTTTTTTTCTAAAGTGTAGATATAAATAATGGAAAATAATGCTTTATTTTAGCTTGCTCAGTCAGCTAACCGTGCCTATTTGAATACTGGGAGTTTAATGCTGAATTTGGCTGATGATGATTTTTTCACCAGTGTGGAGCAAGTTGCATTGAAGCCTAAGAAAAAGTAAAGAAGACTATTGAAGAATAAAAATGGAAATTTTTTGAATATGAAATAAAATGGAATATTGAAAGCTTACTTGAATAGATTTGGTGTCAACATATTTTTATTATATAAAATGATAAATGGTTTATATGATTAAAAAATTCCGATAAAAATAAAAAGTAAAATATTTTTATGGTCACTTATACGCAATATAAATTTTATGATAGTTTTAAACATCCCAATTTGGAGGACCTGAAACGATTCATTTGAAGAAAAGAAATGATATAAAATAAAATTTTTTGTATATTGTTGTAAGAAATTTTTATTTAGTTTTTTACGTTTGCAGATATGCATACTACTTAAAGAAACGGTTAATATTCCTGTCAGTTCTGATGTAACTTGGTATTAAAAGTATACTGTAGTCCTAATCTTATGCATGCACATCCTTATTCTTTCTGTATTTTTCTGTTAGAAAAATTCAGTGATTATAAGGTGCCGAGTAGTTGTTCTAGCAAATTTTCAAAAGAGCTATTATCCATTCGAAGAGAAAGCTGTTTTACACTGAAAATCGGTTTTTAATCTCTACTACAAATCCAGAAACGCAGTTACGAAAAGACGATTAAAAATTCAGATTTTTCTAAAAGCATATAAAAATTTGAAATGAAGAAATAACAAAGCCGTATTTCAATTACTAGGATTACAATTCAAATGCTTATCTGTAATAGTGTGTTCTGCCAGTCTTGCCTGATTGATAACTTCATTATTAAATAACTGATGAATAAAACGAAATGAATAATTAACTGCTTTTTTAACTTGATATTTTTTTAAAATTTACTAATAAAACCTGATGTTCTATTTTTCTTAAAATCTAAGCTGGTAACACTCATACTTGAAATTGAATATCAAAATTGGAAATTGGTTTGTAGACACATCATAAATATGAAAAAACTATTAAACTGAAAACTGAATTAATTTATAAATAAAAATTATAATAAGATCAAATGGAATAATACTTAATTACATGTTAGCTTACTGTATTTATGTCTCGAAATATTAACAAATAAAAATTAGTTTTTTTTTGAATTTTTGTTGAACACGATCATTTTTAAGTGTAAGCAAAGATTTAGTTTTTCATGATCCGATCTGAGTTTTAAATATTCAGTTGAAGAACTCGGCATACAGAAATTTCATTGTTTTTGAAAGGTATATATTTATGAACCACTGCTATTGAAAATGTTAAATGTGTTATTGTAGATTTATCATCTATGCATTTTATATGTTTCATCCTAATTTTTTAGGAAGTAAATAGCATAACTCTAAAGAATTTGCTACGATTTAGGTGTAGTTTTTTAAACTTTGTTAATTGAAGTTATCTATCATATTTAAACTTTGCGACATTTACTAGTATCTTTTAATCGATCAGTTTGCAACTTAAAGGTTTATAAATTTTTTAATATTTGAATGTTAAATCAAAATAGCTTGAGTTCATAAGTGAGAACATTATTTTTAGTGTTAATATGATTTTTGTAGGTTATCAATGGCAGGTGTCATCATGCAGATTAGTCCAGAAAGTCGTGTAAAAGGGGATGCATATGATATTGAAGCATGGTACATGCTTCTGCGAGAACATTTGGTTTATAAGTTGAATGCTCTTCATCTTGTTCTTCACATACATTAACGTTTTTGTAGAAAAAACCAATTGCAGAAAGCCGTCCTTTTTTTGAGCGACTTGTGGAAAATTTTCCAGTGTGTGGTCGTTTTTGGCGGTATTATGTAGAGCAAGAAGTAAATAAAATTATTTACGTGTTAATGAAATTTGGAAAGCATTTTATTGTATTTTTTATTTTAAATAAACCTTCTTAATTTTGAGTTTTAAGCTTTTAAACTTGAATTCAATAATTGATTTATGTTTTAGATTCGTGCTCAGAATTACGAAGAAGCGGAAAAAGTAGGCGGCAGTTTTATTTATGAATTTGCTCATTTATTAGTTTTATTTATTCATTTATTTGCTGTTTATGTGCATTGTTTTGTGCGTATAGCTTTTTCAGCGATGTTTACCCAAAGTATTGCATATCGAATTGTGGAAATGCTACGTCCGATATGTCCGAGAAACAAAGGGCAGTTTGTTAAGCTTTCAGTGAGAAAGTTTCAGCATAATTTTGAATTGCTTATTTTTTTATACAGAATATTGTACATGTTATGGAACATTTAAGAGAACAAATGGCGCATGTGTATGACTTTGCCATGGAGAAAATTGGATTCGATATACAAAGTTATCAGGTTTACACCGATTATGTTTCCTTCCTGAAATCAGTGTATGTGGGTGAATTGACGTTACAGCTTTTTCTTTAATTTTTATTTTTCACAAATTGGATGATTTTATTTAGTCAAGCTGTTGGTGGCTATGCGGAAAATCAAAGAATCAGCGCAGTTCGAAAGGTCTACCACCGGGGTGTGTCGACTCCATTGACGAATGTGGAACTTCTATGGTCAGAGTATTGCGCTTGGGAAAAGGTTCGTGAAACTTTTAAAAAATTATATTTTGCATAAATCATTTGCTTGTAAAGCATTTGAAATATGTTTACTTTTAATTCAATTTTTTAAATAAGTGAAAAAATGAAGTTATTTTAGAGTGTTAATCCAGTGTTGGCGGAGAAGCTAATTGCGGATAAACATCGTGATTATCAGTCAGCTCGTCGAGTGATGAAAGAGATGGAAACTGTAATGCGCGGATTGAATCGCAACAAAGTTTCTGTTCCACCAAGGCGCACTCTATCTGAATTCCGACAGTTTGCTTTGTGGAAGCAATTAATTGATTGGGAGAAATCCAATCCATTGCAAACTGACGATTACGCACTTTATGCGAAGCGTGGTATTTTGAGTTTTATAACTTATTTCATTCTGTTCCTTGTATGCAATAATTTTATTTATCTATTTTTTTAGTGATTTATGCATATGAACAAGCACTACTTTGTTTCAGTTTTCACTGTAATATTTGGTACGAAGCATCTGTATTCATTCAGCAGGCTAGTGATTTGTTGATGGAACGTGGGGTATGTTTTTATGTCTTTTGATAATGCGTGCAAATTTTTATTTATTTTTGAGGATGCAAAATTGGGCATGTCATTAATGAACGCAAATATATCTTTATTTGAACGGGCAGTTCATTCTCTGAAATTGAATAACATGTTACTACATTTCGCTTATGCAGATTTTGAAGAGCAGCGTATGAAATTTGATAAAACTCAAGTAATATACAATCGCTTAGTTGAGTGTAACGACGTTAATCCAACTTTGGTATGAATATTTTTATGTTTTCCTCAACTGGTTTACACCGAGTTTTATTGTAATTTATTATTACAGGCATATATACAGTTTATGAAATATTTTCGTCGAACTGAAGGTATTAAAAGCGCAAGAGCATTATTCAAAAAAGCCCGCGAAGATGAAAGATGTGAATATCATGTTTACGTCGCTGCTGCTTTTATGGAATATCGTTGTTGTAAAGTAGGCTCAAAAGAATTTTTTCTTTATAGATTCAATGTTTCACTGATTAGTTATTTTAGGATGAAACAGTTGCGTCGAAAATATTTGAAATGGCCCTTCAGATATTTGGCCCAAAGCCGGATCTTGTCGAATGCTATTTGGATTATCTGAAACAGTTAAATAGTAAAAAATGCCTGTTCTTTTCTTGAAATATATATAATGGAAAAAAGTACGTTTTTCTTTCAGTCCATTTAGAAAATACGAATTTCCGCTCAGTGGTGGAACGTCTTTTAAATACTGAAAACCTGCCAGTTAACCAACTTCTGTAAATCACGTTTTATTATTGTTCTGGGGAGCATTTTAAAGCATTATTTAAATTTTAATTTCTTCGCTTTTTAGTTTTCTTCAGTAGTTCAGTTCTTTTTGAATGGTCGTATAATTTTGTCTTTATTTTCTTAATTTGATTTAGGGAATTTTGGAATAAATATTGCAATTATGTACAATGTGTTGGCAATTCAGAAGAGATCAAGGATGTTTTCCAGCGTCGAGGGAAGTGCTTACAAAAACACTACGGAGTGAAAAGTTCAGGTCTTTATATTGATTTGTGTCGATATGGTACTCTTCTTCCATGCTCATATAAACAACTGCCAGCGACCGATTATCTTGTAATGAATATCTTATCAAGAAATTTAATTGTTATATACTTTGAGAACTGTTCGTTTTAATTATTTTTTAAATTAGTAGGAAAATTTATATTCCGTTGCTATGTTACACTGTAATTACACTATGAAAATGCTAAGTGTTTTTTGTGTTGTTGTAGAAATTGGAATCTTCAAAGAATGAAATATTTGCAGAACTGAAAACGAAAGTGCAAATTATTGTGTCGGATAAGACGAAACCAAAGCCAGATGTGTCAGGAATGCAACGTTTTGTACCGAAATTACCACTGTGGAGTTGTTTACGTAAAGAGAAATATGTTTTCAGTTATTCAGTTCAAAATTATACTACTGCTTTAAGGTGAATATCCTGAGGATGGCAATGGACAGGAAGAAAAAGAATTATATCGTGATGAAGAAGATGAAGAACGAGAAGAAGAAGAAGAAGAAGGAAAAGAAGAAGAAGAGGAAGAAGTAATAAGAGTTAAAGGAGAAGAAGAAGTGATTCCACTTCATGCTGCGCATCATATTACCTATTGTTTACCTAAGCCATCCGCTTCTCCTATTGAGGTGAATGCGGAAGAAATTTTGAATTCGTTATGTCGTATCTATCCGCATAGTGCACAAAAGAAAACGTCCAAAATTTCGAATCCCGGATCTGAAAAAGATAAAATATTAAATCAGATTGGTGTAGCAATGAAGCTTTACGTTGATAGCATAGAAGCAAAGGTCAATGAATTGTGTTATTGATGCTGTTTTCAATTTTACACACTTTACGTTTCGATTTTAGGAAGAGATGGAGAGGAAAAAGAGAAGTGGAAGCTTCTCTGATTCAGACGAGGAGCCGCTGTACACGTCTGAAGAGCTAGCCAAAGTAAATGTCTATCACAAACGAAGACAAATGCAGAGAACAATAAATTTACCATCTATGGCGACTGCTTTATAGTCGATTCATCCATGTTGTTAGGATACATTCATTGAACATTATATCATCATTTTTTTAGTAATTCATCACTTAGACAGTGATGGCAAGTATTGAAATTACATTTAAAAAATTTTTTAATTGATTCTTCATTATGCATACATATTTATTTCTTTATTTATATTTATATTTGTATATTTATGTGTGTGCATAAAGAAGAGTGGATTAAGAAATTAAAAAAATAGAACATTTGCTAGTTTATGATTACTCAGTAAAATCTTTTATATGAAATATACGGATAAATTATATGTCTAAATTGGTAAAATGTTGCCATCTATGTTTTTAAAGTTGTTTAGTGTAAAACTGCTGATTAGTTATGTGATTTAAATAAGGAAAAGAGAATGAAAACAGGTTAAACTGTTAGTTGAGAAGATTTAAATTATTGTAACTGTGCAGTGTTGTATAATTACCGTAAATTAGAAAAACAATTTATTTTTTTATTTTTATTTGAATATAAGTATAACAATTTTAAAGTGCATGACTTTTGACGGATTTAAAAATTTAAAAGTCGTTGAACTTCAGACTCAGTGAAAAAAATATTTTGCATTTTAAGGAAATTAATGAAATTGATAAAAAATACGAGAAAAACATTCAAAATGCATAGCAATGAAGCAATTAAATATGTATTATGCATGACAATTTTACATATTCTTGTGTGATTTAATTGCTCGACTGTAGCACTTAAAAATAGCGTATAAAATTTATACCTGATTGTCAAATTAGTCATGTGGAAGACACTGTGTGTCATGTTTCGTTTTGTTGATAGTTGTCACAACGTTCTTCAGCATGTCTTACGCTTATCTTTTTAAATACATAATTATTGGTGATACAGGTAAAATAAATGTCAATCTGTTTATATATTCAAAATGTGTCAGTTCTACCAGCTTCATCAATTCAATAATATGCAAATTGTTACGTTGTTTAAATGTTATTTTACGGTTTGTACAAGATTTCTTTCCAGGATTGCATTTTATTTTACGTGTATTTTCCATAATTAACGAGTGCATGGCACTGCATTCAGTAACTGACAGTTTTTTTGGAAAATTATGTTCTTTTTATTTATGAAATAATGTTTATTTTTGTTAAATTGCACTGCTTTTTGTAATCTTATTTTAATTCAACACAGATTAAAATTTTTGAAAGATTTTTTGAAAAGTAATAAGTTAAAAAATATTAAAAAAGAAAGCATGAATATTAAAGCATTTTGATAAACCAAATGAATATCAGAGTTCTTGCCGAATTTGTTTAATTTGATTTTTTTGAAAAATTGCTGTTCAAGGAGTTGGCAAGTCTTGTCTTTTGCTTCAGTTTACCGATAAGCGCTTTCAACCAGTACATGATTTGACAATTGGTAAAGTTGAGATATAATTTTTCGGTTTTTCTTCTTTTTTAACCGATTAACGATTGTAGGCGTTGAGTTCGGCGCTCGAATGATCACAATCGATGGAAAACAGATAAAGCTACAAATATGGGATACGGTATGGTTGTTCTTTTAGTACTCTCAGCTTTATTGATCAATTTTCAACGGCAGGCTGGCCAAGAATCTTTCCGGTCTATAACGCGTTCATACTATAGAGGTGCAGCCGGCGCCCTACTTGTTTATGACATCACTAGGTACATTGCAATTTATTTTAATTTTTATAATGTGAAGCATTATTTGGAATTGGGATAGATTTGAATGGGAGCAAAGCTGATATTTTCATCATCTTTAAAGTGCAAACAGTAGAAACTAAATGTGCACTACATTCAAGCTGGTCGTAGTCGATATGGCAATGTTTAATTAAGTAATACCGTACGACAGGGTTGACGTTAACAGTAAACAACCCAACGAGGGCGTCTGTGTTATTGCTTGTCGATGTTCAGTTTTGGCTGATATGTAATGTGGTCGATTGATTTTTATTGACATTGTTGCAGAATTTTCAATGCAACTTCAGTGTGGCTTAATCGCTAGTAAATATAATTTCGTAGGTTTTCAATAAATTTTTTTAATTGTGGAAAATAAAAGCAAAGTAGAGAATTTTTTTTTAAAAAAAGCACTCCAGTGATTCAAGTGTGCAGCATTGACTTTTAGCTTTAATTGTGTATTTCAATTTTGGAAATGGCAAAGTTTAATATTTCTTTAATGTAAAATTTTACACTGAATAAATAGATTGTAAAATTATTATTATTCATTGATGGATAGATGGATGAATTAGTGTTGAACTATAATTCATTCTTTCTTTAGTTCTACACGAGGTAAATGTGATATCGTTGCTCAGATATTTCTCACATAGCAGTCGCGAGAAGAGATTTTATTGACTGGAGAGAAACGTTCGATCAGTGACTGCATTTCAGGTTTCCACAGAAGACATTGATTGAATGGGAAAAAAGTAATAATAAAAAAAATTCATTTCATTCATTAATGAAAGAAAGTCAGCTTTTGAGATGACCTACAGGCGCTGTGCTCTCCTTACTGTAAAGCACTTTTTCATACTGTTTATTAAAAGGTGTATTTAGTGTTTGATTAATTAAAATTATTTTCAGAATTGATAATTTCTTTTCGGTGGTGCATTTTAAGATCTAAAAGATTATATAACTGCTTAACGAACGGCAATGTTATATATATATATATATATATAGGAATCAATCGATAACTTACTTGTGCGCGCTGTGAAATTTTATTATTTCACCACAGCAGATTTTGTTTTGAAAGCTTTTTTTTAAATTACAAAATTTGATAAATTGGTGGAAAATTTTGCAGCCTAGTTTGTTATCGAAATTTTTAAAATTTGATTTTTCTTAATTATCTTGGTTTTGACCTAATTAAATAGTACTGTTAGATTCTAATTAGAAAGAAAAAAAGAGTATAATGACACGTTGTATTTTCAAAGATATTTTCAAGTATACTGTAACTGATAAAATTTTTGTTTTTATACAACGACAGTTGTTTTACTAGGCAGGTTATACTGTTTTTAAATAGATAAATATTTTTGTCAGTTTAACAAGGAATTTATAAAGGATTTATCAGTTTATTTAGTTTATTTATAATTTATATTTTTTAAAAGTATTTCTGTAATGAGTGATAAGTTTGAATTGTGTGAGGATTTGCAACTGGATCAATATTGTATAATTTATTTATTAATTGATCAACTATGACAATTATTTTTTTATTCACTAAAGATGTGAAATTATTTATGTAATTTTATTTTCTTGTTTCATTAAATTGAAATATATTTCCTTTATTGGTTGTCTATTTTGAAAAGTTGTACACATTTAGACGTGATACGTTCAATCATTTGACTTCTTGGTTAGAAGATGCGCGTCAGCATTCCAATTCGAATATGGTTATTATGCTAATTGGAAATAAAAGGTTGATTGTGATTTTTATTTCATGATTTCATTGTTCATTTCTAGTTTTTTTTCTTTTGAATTTTTGTTTAAGCGATTTGGAAGCAAGACGAGATGTGAAGCGCGAAGAAGGCGAAGCATTTGCCAGAGAGCATGGCTTAATTTTCATGGAAACTTCTGCGAAAACAGCTGCCAACGTGGAAGAAGCATTCATAGATACGGCAAAAGAAATTTGTCGTAAAATTCAAGAAGGCGTATTTGATATTAACAACGAGGTAGGTGTTCAAATTTTATTCGTAGAAAAAAGAAAAACAATGTTTTTTTGTTCCCCTATTAATTGAATTCAGGCTAATGGAATTAAACTTGGACCGCAGCATTCTCCAGGAACACCAAATTCTCCCGGCTCACCTCTTGGACGTGGGAATCAATCGTCAGGCTGTTGTTAAAAATAAGCAAACAAAGAAAATTATGCTTCGGATAGCTATTCTTTTTTTCAAATTATAGAACATGATTCCAAACTTGGATTGAAATGGTTTTTCCATGTTTTTCTTTTTGATTCAGTGTGTCAAATGTGCTATGTGCTTGTCGGTCGTCCAATTAATTTTTCTTCTTTACATTTTTTCTCCATTTTTGTCTTTGTCATTTTTGTTTTCAATTCTTATCTATCAAATGATTTCTTACAACTTTATATCGTTTTTCTTTGATGCATTCATTCTGTAACTCTTCAAATGGAGAAAATCAGTGAAAAAATTACACCTAACACTATATATTTGTGACTTTTTTTGTTTGTTAGTCGTGATCATGTTTGTTTCTGATTGATTATGTATATATATATTACATGCATGTATTATATGAAATTTTATTATCAGTTGTGTATGCTATACAGCTATTTTATTGTGATGTTTTTGGTTGTAAAAAGTGTTAATTAAGGTACAGTGTTACTTCTTGACTGATAGAAATTATTTTTGTGGTTATATTGGCCAGTATTTTGCGATTGGTATTTCAGCTTTAGGTTTTCTTTTCTTGGTTCACATAAATATTAATTATTTATTCGCATTCTGATAATATATGGGCTTTATAGTAAAAAAAAGAAGATAAAGTGAAATTTGATTATTCTTGTTGATCTGATCGTTAACAACGAGAATTTCATTTTGAATAATATTTTACGCTTCCAGACTTGCATTATTTGTGCTTTTTTCCAATGTTCAGTTTTGCGTACTTCTAGCGTGAAGAACCCAATACTTGGGCAAGATGTCATTGTCGAACATTTGTTTGAGCTTAAAAGTTTGCTTTATGAAATTCATGTTCACTTATTTTTGCTTTGTTTTTTACTTTTGTAATTTTCATTATAGTTCATGCGGCCGACCAAAGTGAGATTGGAACAGGAACGTGGAGAAGCGAAGAACAAAACGTTTAAGCAAAGTTTTTCAATTGTTCAACTAGGTGATGATGCTTTTAATTTTTTTAAGAGAAATTTCTGTAGCGCGACAAAGCTTCGCTGAAGTGGAACACCTGTCGAATAGTCGATTTTCGTTTCAAAGTTACAATCCGAAAATAAAGGTAACTATTTCGAATTCAACTGCTTGAAACTTATCGAAGATTCGGTCAAAAAATTATGAGATGATGCAGACTGATTGGTACTTGATTATCTTTACTTACATATATAGAAATATGACAGTGGCGAAAATTGCGAGAAAGTGCAATTGGAAGATCCTGATGAAGTGGATGTGACGTGGCAAGAAGCTGCTAAATAGTACTTACGCGTGATAACATTTCCATAATCTGGTCATTTCACTTTTTCCATATGTAGCCTTTCATCAGCAGGACGTACCATAAGCAGAAAATTCACGACGAAGAAAGAAAGAGAGAAAGAATTGAAACATCAAGATACCGTGAACGAAGGCTTCATACGGCCACAATTCTGATATGCAATAGCTGACTTATATTTTATTTTTCTATTAATGTAATGCGTTTGGCATTTCTGTGCTCATGTACGATATAATTTAAAAAAGTGAAACAAAAATGTTTCCACTTGATGGTTATAGAAACAGCTGAGCTTATATCATCTGAACAAAAATTTTTAAAGTTTTCGGTAGTCTTTACACAAAATAAAAATTAAAGTTACCAATGTCAAAATTAATTTTTTTACGAAAACAATTGCATATTTTTTCTTTTTTATTTTATTTATTGTTAAAAAATTGCAAAACTGCTACAAATATGCTTGCAGTGATTTTCCAGTTTTATGCTTACAAACAACATTGCTAATGTATGTAAGTAAACCATTTTTTAATTATATTCTTATACAAAAATTAGAAATAAGTTGAAATTAACATGTCGTGTAGCGAGGTAAATATGGAACCAATTTTTCTAACAAATGAAGCAAAAAACTGATTGCACTTCATATGTAAGATTATTTTAACTTCTGAAAACGAAATATTAAAAATTGTTTTATAAAATTCAATAAATTTGGAATAATTTTAAACGTCAATTGCGAGTAAAAGTAAATTTTTATGCAGTTTTTGAATAGTCTAAAAATAAATTGCTACAGTATCTTCAATAAAAGTGACATAAAGGTAACATTAAATACTGTACAGGGGCAGTTTCCTTGCCAGTTAACAGTTTACAGTTGATCATATCGGTATTCATTTAACTCAGTTCTGACTATTCATGGTGACTGTTCATAATTAAATATTTTATAATGTGTTTTATGCTATATTTTATTTCAGGAATCTCCGAGTAAAAGCTTCGGCGTTAGGAGAGAAGCTGTGCCAGAAAGAAAATTTCGTTCCTTTTCTTTCTCGGGTAATATATTTCTAAATTTCAACTAACGAACAAACGAACTTAAATAAGTAATTTATATTACATATATACTTTTGTTAATGTAACTTATTCGTGTAAAATCCTTTCGGAGGGGAAGTGGGGGTTGAGCTGTTGCTTCGTATGGAATTAAGGAGTGTAAAATGTTAAAAATTTATAAATTTTAATTGGAAACACATCTTTTAAAATGATTTAAAGATTTAAAATTGTTATTTATTTTGTTTTTATGAAGCGCTTTCTTTTTTTCGGGAATTTCAGATATCACTTTTTGTCATTTCGAATAGCTAATCTTTTAGATATCTTAAATTGATAAAAAAAATTAAAATCAGTGATAAATGAAACTTGGTTCATTTATTCTGTAAAATAAATTAAACAAATGTATGATATTTTAACTGGCTTTTTGTTGTTACAATTAATTCCTGACTATGCATTTGACTGTAATGTTTATATGTTGGATAACTACTGCATTTCCGATGAATTGTAATTTTTTCGTTGAGGATAGTCTTCATGACTGTTATTAAAAACATTTTTAGCCATTTCTGGTAACTGATCAGAAATTTCAAAGTACATTGCTTTATCTTTTTGTGATAGTTCTCCACAATTAGATACACAGCCAACAAAGTGGTTGGTAAGATTGGTGAATTTTCTTTATCATAATTTTATTTGTAAACTCTAAAAATTTTTAGTGTATGTGTATGTGTATGTGTATCTAAGTATTTGTGTATCTGACTGTGCGGGTATGTGGGTATTTGAGTGTATGTTTGAATGTATGTTTCTGTGCGTTTGTTGGTGTTTGTGTAGCGCATGAATGTTTCAAATAACAGGAAAATCTTTCTTGAGGTTTGAGAAAAATCGAATCTGAGACATACTAACTTACAATTAACATAACTTAAATATATAATTAGCTTCACATGATTACTTGTAAGTGAATGCTCGCTTTACACTGCTTGGTTTTTTTCGTTTAGGTCGCGTAACATCATTTGAACCCCGGATAACTGCCCAACTATACCATCAAGTAAGCTTTGGAAACTGTTATTTAACTGCGTTTTTGCAAATTAACTGGGCTTCATTGTTGAAATATTTAGTAAATCAACAGTAAATATTTTTAATATTACGGCTTTATGAAAGTTCATTCAAATTATTTTCGCATGCACAATTTTTATTTCTGATCCATAAGTTGTTGAAATTTTTACTTCTGTTTCTTACATATACGTTATATTACTGTCATTATGTCCTCATCTACACTATCACATGTATTCACATTAACTGATACATAATTATTAGTAAATCTGTTTTTAATTTTAGGACGAGAATTGTGAAACGAGTAATCATTTCTCAATATGCGGCAATTGGTTTTCTTCGCCAGGTTAGTCATCTACATGTTCATTTTCGTTTATCTTGCTTATTCCATATTCAAATCTTTGTAATTTATTAATGATTAGGCTGATTTATTTTTTCACTTTTGTGCATTTTATTTTGCTCTTAATTTTTTAATGTATTTAGAATTAATAAATAGTATATTTGATGGACATAAATTTTTCAGTGATTATAACTGTTCAGCTTAATATTTGATCTTTTTTCAATACTAGATTTACTTATGGCCACCAAAATGGCTGAAAAATGCGAGATTACCTCTATGAAGGTAAGTTGCTCTTTGAAAGAAAGCAGCGTTTACAAAATGCTTACTTATTATCTGATATTTTAAAGCAGTTTACTTAAGGAGATTTTTAAAATTATATAATTGATACACATTGACAATTATTAAAAGATAGTTCTCTAATTAATTTGATGAAAGTAAACAAAATAAAAGGCGTATTTAAAAATTTTACCGATAAATATTTTTGAATTTAAAAATTATATAGGTGAACCGTGGACGGACAAAGCAGAGTCCAGTTTACAGAACTGATGCCTCTTTCGCGTCGCTTTTCCAGCCATATTACATCACTTGCTATTACGTAAAGCACATGCGCAGAAAGCGCAAAGCTACATGGAGCCCACAGCAGTAAATTCCTCAGGCATTTTTTATCTGCCATGTCATTTTATTGGTGATTTAAATAAATTATTTCACGTCTTCATGTTCAGTTGTTTAACTTACATAAGATTTAGGTTTTATAAAACAAAATTTACATATGTGACAGGAAAAATAAGTTATTTTTTTCGTCTTTCTTAAAAATGTATCTACATTAATAATTGAAATATGTATATGGAACAAAAGGCTTAAATTTAAGGAGATTTCACTTCTCGTTCATATGTTTATTAAAGATTTTGTTTATTATTATTATTATTTCTAATGTTATTCATTTTCCGTTTAAATAATAATATACTGCAAATATAAATATAAAAAGTAAGGCAAATAAATGTATTCAAGATATTTGTCTAAATTAATTTTACAAACATATATTAATTTACAGCGAGGAGAATGACTAATTATTTGGCTAAAATTGTCATCCTGTATCGAATTGAAATGTAAATTAAATACATGCATTGTGAAGGAACAAAAATGTCATGCAAATATGACTGCGTAGTGTTTCTTGTTACATAAAAATAAGCGAATATCAAGTTCAATAATTTGTTTAACAATTTAACAATTAAATAAAATAAAGTCATTTATAAATATGTATTATATATTAATGTAAATTAGCAAACTCAAAAGAAATTTTTCACAGAAAATGAAATTATAATTTCATTTTGTCCTTCATAATGTTTTAACATAAATTATGTTCCCAATCAAATTTCAGATCTTTATTCATTTATAATTGAAATGCAAGAAAATTCACATAAACAATAAATAGCAATTCTTTATAATTTATTTTGAATTTTGTGTCCTTTCTGACGAAATGGAGGTAATCTGTCAAGTTCTTCTTGTCTTTTCTTCACCGTTAGTTTTGCGTAAGCTTCTTTTGCCTGATGTATTTCATTCAAACTTTGAATAATTTTTCTCTGTAAGTATGTACAATTATTTCATGACTTCACCATTATTATACCATTCGCATTAAATTTATTACTACAGTTACTTCCATTTCAAAATAAACATACCGCTAAATTTTTTTGCATCAAAAGACGTTTCCTCTCGGCAGTATTCGTTGGTGAGGGCTGACCACCTAAACTGATATGATCAATTTATATATCTCAAATAATTTAAATAATTACTACCCGAATAAGACCAATCGGGTGATTCTAAAAACCGATCAGCTTCTGCCCAGTGACCATTAGTAGGCTTTCTGCAGAAAATTTTTTAAAAACAATGTTCACATGGAAAAATGAAATACCTGAAGGTCCAAAATCTATAATTTCTAAAAAAAGAAAAATAAACGGAACTAATACTCTTCATATTTTCATTGCAATACCGCACAGTTCGCTATTTATGATGTTCAAGTACAATATTTTGATATAGTATAGCAGTTGATAATCTCAGCGGTATTTTTTAATAATGCAATTTAATATTTTGTTTAATAAATCCAGAGGCACTAGGTAATTTTTAATACAAAAAATTGTTTTATTATGCATCCGTAATTTTTTATTTCAGACAGTTGCTCTTAATGATCTTTCTTTGATTGAATTACTGTATAGTGCATATGTGAAAAAGTGCACATGCGCAATGCTATTAGCAAAATTACAATTCAAACACTGCTTACTTTCTTGTATAATTCTCTCGGCAGTGACAATTCTGTTGTGTGAACATTACATTTTTGAGATTGTTTTGAGCAGCTGCTCGTGGCCAGATTCGCAAAATGAGAATGCCTTAAAATTTTTTGTATTAGCTGATACTCATATTCTTGGTGACTACAAAGGACATTGGTTTGATAAACTGCGTCGGTGTGTATTATATGCAAATGCATAATTTAGTAACTGTTTATGCACAGGGGAATTTATGCAGTTAATGATTCTACACATGATAATAGATTATACTGTTTGCATATATAGTGTTATTATTTATTAAATTGTAATGTAAATCAGTATAATATTTGTTTTATTAATATTGTTTTACATTGGCATCAGTACACTTATGGGTATAAAATAAATATTTCTAGTATTTGAAAATAATTGTATTAACAGTTGCATTCGATTGTTTTATCATACCATTAAATGCCATATCATATCATGAAACATGACAGTTTTATTAATGAATTATTTTGCTATTCGAATAATGAACTTTATCATCTTTATCCTTGCACTGATTTAGATTGTTCAAATGTGAGCAAAAATGATTTTAATAGGGAAATGTTGTTTTCTATTTTAGGGAATGGCAAATGAAAAAATGTTTTCAAACAAGTGTTCGGTTATTTAATCCTGACGCAGTGTTTGTATTAGGTAGGTATTTTGTATCTATGCTGCGATAGGATATTTTATGCTTTATTTGAGATGAGAGTTTCCGGTTTTGAAAATGATGTACGTAAATTTAAGAGAGTTTGCATGTTTTTTGATAATGCAATCCGCAAATGGAACTGACTGTTCAAATGAGTTCAATATTTTGAATTTAAATTCGAAAACTGGTATACTGTATTTAACAGAAAATGTTGATTTTGAGATTTACTTATTTCACTTATCTTTTATGAATTATTTTAATATTGAATATTTATTTGTTGTAGACTTTATTTAAACAACGATTTTGCTTAACGTTTTTCTGCTTGAAATAATAATGAAATACCAAATGTGAATGCGAACATGAAATGAGAATTGAAAATTACGTATTCAAGCATCCTAAAATAATAGTCGACTTGTGAATATATATATTTGTTGTTTTAATCAAAAATTCAGTTTAAAATTTGAAAATGTAAAATGTTTACTGTAAACGTTCGATTGCAAGTTTTTGTTACATTAGCATTGAGCGCTGTGTCAAGTGCACATTTGAAGTTTTAAAATTATTTTTTGTAACGTTTAGGTGATTTGTTTGATGAAGGCATGTGGAGTGATGAGAAACGTTTCAAAAAGTACACGAATGACTTTTATGATATTTTTTCTGCAAATTCGACGCCGTTATATGCTGTAATTGGAAACCACGACGTTGGATTTCACGATCAGTCTGCTAATCTGCTGCATTTATTTTTTTTAATACCTGTGCTATTTGTGATTGTTTGTTTTTAAAATTTAGGTTGCATCCGCTTCGATTAATTTGGTTTTATGATGCTTTTGGAATGGATATTGTTGAATTAGTCGTTTTGAAGCGTTACCCGTTTATCTTGGTGAATAGTATGGCAATGGAAAATGATCAGTGTATTTTTTGTTCTGAAGCAGTACGGATGATCACTTCTCTTAATCTCACTCTGCAGTGTGCAAAAGTGAATATTTATTTCTTTGCTGATTTTCTATGCGTTTTTCTTTTAATTACTGGCTATATTAGGATGGAAGAAATGGTAATTGTTATTTCGGAAATGTTACCGAGTATATAAAGCCCATAGTGATGCAGGTAAACAGAACTTGTCGAATGTACTGGCTAAACGTGGTGTAATGGTTTAGCATTTTCCACTGTTTCGAGAATCAGATGCTTTGTGCGATGAAGTTGATGAAGCGCCGTTTGACCAAAAGCATAGACTGATGTTAGAAGGAAAAGATTGTTTGTCCAACAAGTCGACACGTTTTGTACATACATTGGAAAACTGAACAACAACTAATTTATTTTAACAAAATATATTATGTTTAGTTGTTGGAAATTCTGCAACCCCGTGCCGTATTTTCAGGGCATACTCATCACGGTTGCAGGGCTCTTCATAATGATGGTGAAGTTCTGGAATGGACTGTGTCATCTTATTCATGGAGAAATAAAAACAATCCTGCGTTTTTAATGGTAAATGTTTTATTTAATACATTACTTATTAGTAATGACAAATTTTAATAAGTTACCTATGGCGGAATTCTTCATTTTTTTCCTGTTGCCGAACTAATTAATCAAGTAATGAAGTAAGAGTAATGATGAATATATTTTACGAACGAACGAATATACTTGTAACATGATTTGCTCTTAATTGTGATAATAGAACTTGCTTTATTAGCTTTTCTAAAATATACACATATGCATTGCGTTTATAAAAATGCGTTGAATTTGAATGATTTTAATATGTGATATGATATTCATCTTAAAAAAATGATTTCCACATTGTGCATGTATATACGTTTTTTATAGGTAACTGTGACTGATGAAGATGTTTTGGTCAATAAATGTCAACTACCTCGTGAAAGCACGGTGATAATGCTTTATCTGATGTTGTTCACTTTTATCATCATATCTTTGATTTCATCTTTGACAGTGAACCTGCGTCCTTTCAGAAGGAACGTCGGCACTTTTAATCATTCACTGTAAGTAATATATTGTTTTGCATGTTTGGGTTGAAATATTAATTTTTCTTTTTTTTTTAAGAAAAATGGATTAATATTATCCATCCTATATCAAATACAGCCCGGTCATCTCTTGTTTTTGAACATGAAAACAATATCTACAGCATTGGTTTTAGGAATCAGCTTTGAGTAAAATTTCTTCTACTTAAACACGTTAGTAAGATTATGAGAGATTCGATAAAATCCACATTTGAGAAAACGTAGTAATCAATTGAGCTGTGAAGTGTGAATGAAGTATTTTCAGGCATTTTACAACATCAGAGCATATATGATTATAAAATGTTTTCAATTTTGAAAATGAAATGGTAAGATAATTTGAATTGAACTATTTTGATGATCGATAATAATAGTTCGATATTTTTTAATATTAATTTGCAGATGGTTTTGCTTAGTATTTAATTTTTTTCACTTCGTTGCTCACCTCAACATAGAGTAGCAGTTGGACGAACTTTTCATCGTTTTTGGCTTTTATTGTTGGCATGAGTGGTCATTGGAACAACAGCCGAATAGCTTTTCATTTTACAGTTAATGACAGCTGACGAGATTGGATTAAAGCAATGGGCGGCGCATCTTCAAAGAGGAAATCTGGTTAAAACTTTGAAATATACATATTGAATCTGTTGTTGACGAAGTCGTATGGCTTGTGTTTCCTGCGAAATGAGAAATCTGCTTTATTGACCGTGATGTGAGTACACCAGCAAAGCAAGATATCTTCTGAAATCAATTCATTTCCTTAAGGTAAGGAAAATTTTTTTTTGTTTAACATTATTAATTTTCTTCCTAATGTAATTTTCAATTTCAAAATAAGAATCCTGTTTATGGATTTTAGTTATTTTAGGGATTTTATTTATTCGAAAAAATTGCAAATTTATTTCATATTCTGTTTCATTCAATTTTTATATTTATTTAGTGAGATTTAATTGATAAGCAATAACTTTGCATTAGTGTAGCGCTTGAACTTGCGTTACGTCATTTAGTAGCTGGTGCATATTTGCATTTCATAGGCATGTCTTTGAATATATGTATATAATTTAACAAGAGTGGAACCTTTAAGTAAAGGTGTCCATTTTAGCATGATAAACTGTGGGAGAGCTTTTAAGTTTGATTGTTGAAAATTATGTGAGATCTTTTTGAAATTTCGATTTTAATTTTTAACCACTGCGTATACAATGAATGCGATGAACTTTATTCATATTTAAAGAGCGGGGACTTTTGAAAGCGGACCAAGCTTTGCATTTTAGATGTGTTTACTTTTTATAATTTCCATTCCCTAGTTGTCAAATTATCATTTTTTCGTTGGTCTGTTTCACTAATATGATAAAATACATTTGCACTTACGTAACTTGGGCTGTTTTGCGGAATCTGCACAATTAGTATGATTTTGACGGTAAGAAACGTCGATATTGTTAATTATTTTTATTTTCCAGCTCTTTTGTTGTTCACTATATTACACATGTTATGTAGTTCAGAAAAAATCTAATGCGTGTTGTAATTTTGATAATTGCTTTTCATTGCTATTATCTTGTAATTTTCGCCAAACAGTGCAACACTTTTCGAAATGGGAAATGAATTTTTTTATACCGTAAAATTAATAATGGAATGTAATAAAATAATAATTTTAGCTTTTTTGTAAAAAGTTTGCAAGTTTCAAGCATTATAATATTGTAAATTGTATAGGTTTATCTTAATTTTATTTTATCGTTACTGTTGATAAACTTTTAAGCTAATGATGATCAACATTTATACCTGATTTCAGTTACACATCACTAGTTTTTGATATTGTTAAAGATAAATTTAATTGAAAAATTGAAATAAAAGAAAAATATTTGTGGCATGGATATTTTTTTGTAGATTAATAGCTTTTAGTAGATTAATTTTTTGTCAACTGATTGCTGATGATTGACTGCAGGACAGCTGATCGTTTATTATTAATAACTAAATTTGCATAAGAAATGATGATTATTTTTTTATTTTTCTATTATGTGATTTTAAATACCATTATGATGTGTGATTTTGAATTTTGGCCCTGAGAAATGAATATTTTCAACTTGTTAGATTGTTTGTTATTCACCATTGCGCCTTTTTATAAGTTTTGGTTTGAACGTCGACGAAGGGAATTTACTTTTTCCTTCTAGCGAAGATCGATTATTCTCCAGAAAGTTATGCATTAGCTTTTGCTTTTACTAGAGTTTCGTCTTAGTGGCCGTTGATCGCTTGGTGCCAGCCTTGCAATTGAATTTCAATTGAATTTCTGTGAGCAATCTTAGACAGACGAGCAGCAATTGGATACGGACCAGGGGGTGGAGTTGAGGCAACGAAATGTACGGAAATTGGAGTCGGGTTGAAAATTGGCGGCTTGTTTAAACTAGCGCCGACATAGATCCATTTTTGCGCTTCGTTGCTTGTTTTCATCTAGAAAGACATTAATAGCAGCAGCTTGCATGAAAAATGTATTTGCTTGGTCACTACTGGCCATTGTTTTTGCATTGATTTCCTGTGAAGCATGTAATTTTCATACTACTAAGCTTACTGTTGAAGTTCAACAATTGGCCTCCACAGTCGACTAACTGTTCACATTATTATGCTAAATTTAACATAGGACCCATAGGACGTACTTTACCAACAAAATATGGGCTTATTTGTTTTCCTTGAGAATTGTAAAATCGAATCGACCATTCTTTGCCTTCAGGTATGACAGAATTTGCATGCTTTATGTATACGTAAAATTGCTACATCAAGATAACATTCAAAGGTACAGAAAGTTATATATATATATATAACTTGATATGAACAAACAGATGAACTTTATTAAATAAATTGTTATTTGATTTGCAGTTGCAGTATACAAGTAAATTGATAAATTTTTATAAAGTTGTCGATTCGAACTACTCAACATGAACAGAAATGAATGATTTTCTAGCATGGCTTTTTATTGTATTCCATTATTCAGATACTTCAACCACCGTAATAAAATATATTCGACATAACTGTTCATCACAATTCATAAAATTTTTCATTTATTACTGAAGATGCGACTGTTTGATTGATGTCCTTTGGAATTTTATGAATCAGGTCTACAACTGCTTCATATGCAATTTCTTTTCTTTTCACATATTGCTTGAAACGAGAAATGCGGAAATTGAACAAAAATGCAAAATTATTATTATCTAATGCAATCATAGTAATATTTATCCAAGACTTTGATTTTATGAAGCCAATTGACATTCGTGTTATACTTATTGTCTTTACAAAAATGAGAATTTATAGAAATATTTTTTAAATACATTATAAATTATATGAATGAAATATTAAAGTTGTTTCTACTTTTGTTTTATTTTATTGGATAATGATTGAGAAGAAAATCGAAAGTGAACCAGAGTAAACTTCAATCTGTGGCTTATTTCATAGAAAATTTAATTTCAATTTGTGTACTGCGTTTTTGCATTTTGATCAACTGTAATTGTAAAGTTGTTTGTGTGAATTTGTTCTGATTATAATGTTTTTCTCTATTATTTTTATTTTTTAAATTATTTTTCCAGCTTATTTAATACAAGTGCATGAAAGATGTTTGCAATCGAATATGCAAGCGACGGTGATATTATTAGACTCGCATACAGTTGAAGATTAAATTAATACTTTCATTAGGCATTTATATATGAATTCAAATGTATAATGAATAAAAGTAAATAGATAAACAAATGCAATTCCATAAGAGGTGAATCGCAAGGAGATAATAAAGGATTTGTTAGGTAATTATTTGAACTGAATATACAAAGATTGAAAATTGTAAAAAAGGTTAAGGAAATAAATTAGATAGTTGATGCTGTGTAGATATTTTAAATGAAACCTTTTAATTCAAGAATTGTAGGTTGTTGTCAAAAATTTAACTTCAATTTAGTTCATTTGATGAAGAAGTGTATTAGGTGTGTGTGTGTGTGTGTGGAATACAATTATTAGAGAACTTTTTTTTTCAAACAAGGCAAATCAATTATCAATTGGACAGACAATTAATACATACGTCGAGCACGTTGTTTGATTAGCATGAAAAGTGTTCAGTGAAGTGCAAAAGCGCGATGTTGCTACATAAATTTACTATGCTCGAGTTTCTTTGAAATATTTCTGAAATATTCCATCAAATGTGGAAAATAGAAATTGTTTAATAATGTGATTCTCACATTCAATTGCACCTATGTCAATCATTTAGCGAAGTGACGAGCTTGAATCAGCATCTGCAGGTGTACAGCTTAATCATTGATTATACAATCAACGCTCTCTCTCTCTCTCTCTCTTTCTCTGAGTGTAACGAGAAAATATGTTCAATTTTGCAGAGCAATGAAATATTTTTAGTATGTATTGTTGTTGAATACGTTTTAAAAAGAAATTTGGTATAATTTTTTTTTAATAAATGCAATATCAGATTTTTTATAGTTATTATATTTATATTGATGGAAACTTTGAAGTGTGGAAATGCATTCTTTATTTCATATTCTTCATTTTAATCAAGCATTTTCATATCTTGAGTTGCGTTGAACAGCTGACTAGCTCTTGATACGATTTTAAATTTTCTTAAATTTTTTGAACTGATAACTGATAGTCAGTAGATGAATTTCATCTGTGAATAAGCTTTCGTGAAAATGTTGTTGTTTCAAGATGGTTAACTCTTCTTTTTGCTTTTACAATCATTGATTGACATCGTTGAAAATAATTTTCATAATCTGAAATTATATTCATATTTAACAATACAGAGTTGAATTAATTTTTCACTGCCATATAAATTGAGACAAAATTCATAGGTTCAGTTCAGTTAGATTTGCATCTTTTGGTATTTTTTTTACTAATTCCCTTACCACCATATATATATTTTTTTATTAGATAGTATAATCAATTGTTGTTCTGTACGATGCGGTAAAAAGCTTTAAACGCATGCATGCTGTTAAAATGCAATCCATTTGCTAAATTAAATTTCTTGCAACTTTTCACTTGCAAGCAACTTTGCGTACACAATTGATTTTTTAAGAATTAAAATTAATTTTCTGAGGTTCCAGGATCTGCTGCCTGAAGTTACATATTGTTTGGCACTGTTTATACACTGATATTACTTTTTTAAGTTATAGCGATGGACTGCAACAAAAGGCGACAATAATATAATTTCCTCCCCGTAAAATTTATGCTCATCCGTTTAAATAACGAACATGAGCGTTTGTATGCATGAAATTTTATTTCATATTTCAGTTTTTGTATATTTTGCGTAAAAAAGTTGACAGTATTTTGAAAAGTATTCTGATTGAAACGGGCATGTTAAGTATTTATTTATTATTAGCTGTTGGTATTTTTTTAATTATTCATTTTAAAGTTCATAAATCAATTTAATTTTTGTAATTTTTGAACATGCACGACAAACAAAGCAATGAGCAGTATTATTTTTCTGTTTCTACATTCGTAACTTGCATTGCACTATGTAAATTTTTATTGTGCTTCATGTTTTTTTCCTGCTTTAATATTTAAAAAAAATTTTGCGTTCACTTCAGAACTTTCCTTTTTATTTGACGCATTGTTGAATTGTAAAAAAAATTTATTTTTGATCTATAATGAATTTGAAGTAGTTGAAATGAAAGCGACGCATTTGTTAGTTGTTTTCGAGCTGCAGATTCAACATGAATTATCAGATCAGAAGAAAATGCCAAACATTGACAACATTGTTTTAAGCGTCAGTAAAATGAAAAGTAAGTAAATGTGTATTTTCAGTGGAGAAAAGGCGTACAGTATTTTTTTCTCGAAATCAGTTACATTTTATAGTCATGCTACAGTGTGGCAAATAAAGTGAAAGTTTTTATTGATATTTTATGATTACTTTGAAAACAACATCAATTGATTTCTTTGGTTATGTAATTCAGCAGGCAAAGTGGTAAATGTTAAACTGGCAAGATGATACTTATTGAATGGATTTGTTCCGTAGGCAAGAAAGATACTTAAAAACTCCTGTAACAGCATATATCGCTCTGACATATTTTATTATAAACATATTAATTACTGTGATGTTATATGCTCACTAATATTAGTTGAATTTTTGAGCTTTATTGAAATATTGAAAAATGGTTTTAATAATGCATCTATTATACGAACACTTAATTAGTATGCCAATTACATCATCTACTGTGTGTAGCTTTGCAACTAATAAGAAGTTAATTGAAAACACAATTATCCTGCTAGCAAAGGCTGTGTTGCTTCTGTCTAATTTAGTTTCTTTTTCTTGTTTTAGCTGTTTTAACTTTGTGCAGTAATTTAATAATGTGAAATTAATGAAACGTGCTCGTGTTCGTCATCTGTATGTGTGTTGTCAAATGTAAAATTTAATTTCTGCTCAACCAATAAGGCATAATATTCATTGGAGAGCATTTACTTAATTTTTTCTTCTATTTATAAATTTATGTTTATATAAATGTATGATTTGTACACGTCAAAATAGTGCGTATGTCTTTGCCAATGCCAACGGGCACTTTCTTCATTCTCTAATTCTTTATCTTTTCCATTTGACAATAGATGTTTTGAAAAGCATTTTCTGTCTGTATCTGTGTTCATTAGCTTGGATTTGAAAGTTTGACAATCGATTGAAAAAGCACGATTTTTGTATGCATTTTTTGGTATAAACGATTATTGACAAGTGAAACGAATGATGATGAATGCAATGATGAACGCAGTTTTCAGTTAAACTAGAGACGTATATTTATTTATTGGACATAATTTTAACGTGGCCGACTTATTCGTTTTGCTTGGAGCTCCTTTATTAAGTTAAATGAAATGGATAATGACGTGATGCGTCAGAGACATGCTATAGCAGAATGTTTCTTATGTTGGCAGAGATGCGGCTGTTTGTCTACTCTGCAGGATGGCATATGCACCTATTTGTTAACAAGCATTCATGACTGTGCTCGTCTTTTCAATTAAATGAGTATATAAAGCATATACTTATTGCCTCTATTGCATATTACTGAAAATAGATAGATGAACTATTTAAACGTGTTTAAATTAATCTGGCTAAAATTTTGACAGGGATTCTGAATTCTTTAAAAGTGACATGGATTTTATGAGGAAAAACAAGAATCTGGAAAATGTTTAGTGATATAATGTTTTTAACGAAGATGGGAAGCAAATTTGTGTAACAATAGTAAGCTGTTTTCAGAATTGTGTGATTGACAAATGCAGTTTCAATTCTGAAATTGCAATGAAAGAATTTTTTGCTTTGGTTTAATTTCAGTGTATTATTTTATTGAATTTCACGTGATAAACTTTTGTGATAAGAATTCATAATTATGAGTTGTTTTATTGTCTTCCTTAATTGATTATAACGAGTGAAAATGCATTATTTATTATTATTATTAATGATTTTTGATAAATAAAAATGACTGCACTGCTAAAAGTGAGCCATGTTTGGGTTAAATAAGGGAGTAATAAATAGGCAGCTCATGTATGTGATATGTTTTACATTTGAAGAATAGCTTTTATAATTCGAGTAGAAATTTATTTTCGAATTTTGTACTCGAAATACTTATTAGCTGTCAGTTGAAATACTTATTAGCTTTCTGCATTTTAATGTGTAGATTTTAAAACAGTTTTTGGAAGATTAAGATAGGCGTGTGTTATAATGTTTGTACTACAGTATGACTGGAAAAATGTTAAAAGTACAAATGCAAAAGTAGTAATAAAAAAATAAAATAAAATGATGATATGCTGCATTACAAAATACGAAATGCTACAACGAACAGGAAATTAACGAAAATTTATTAATCAGATAAATTAAAATGCATCTAAATAAAAATGCAATAGCACTTCAAAAGTCCAAATTTTTTGGAATTACGTTAATAATTTCCATTCAAATCTGTTATTTATTGTTTCATACCAAAAGATCATATTAGATATAATTTTAGATTTTATTTTTTTACTATGTAAAAGTGGTAATTTTAATACAGGTATATAGATAGTATTGAATAAAACTACTGCTATAAATACTGGCGGTAATAATGTCGATTCTCATTTTGCTGAGATTGATAGAGAATTGCATGCTTTGATTAAATTAAATTTAGCTATCTAGTAAAGTAGCTTGTTCGAAAAATTGCCCAGTTAAGAGAATTCACTGGTCTTCGCCTCGTTCAGTATAAATGAGTTGTTTGAAAATACTTTCAGAATGGTGTAGCACCAGGTTTTGGAAATAAAAAAGACAAATTTAAGATGAGTATTTTGGCAGAAAATTGATAGCAAATTGCTTTCTAAATTTGTATACGAGAAGGAAAGACTCAGTCCAGTGACTTTAAGCTGCAAATATCTTCTGCTTGTTTTGTTTGTCAAGTAATAGAGTCAGAAAGTTGAATTATTAATTATTTTATGATTTAAGAGATTTCAGAATTAATATTTTGTATCGTTACTGCGATTTAGACTTTTGCTGCTTTTATTCATAATATGCTGTTCTGTTTTTGTTCAGATGTTGAGCAAAGTAAAATCTGCATTCGATTTGAATGAAATTGAAAGGAAAATTTAATTAAGAAAACAAATTGGATCAGCCATGCCTGCATTTACTGCTGAAATCATGAATGAAGTTTTACCATAGTTGAAAAAGGTTGCTCTCTGTATTTGTTTCAAATGGAAAGCCATCGAAATGTGATGGATGTTTTGCTTTTCACATTGACTCTTTTTTGCAGTAAATCTGTTGCTCACTTAGTTATTCTAAGAAATAAAATTCATTGTAATAGGTAAGAAGTTAATAGTACATTTCTAATATACAATGGAAATAAGCATTACTTTTAAGATGTAGAATTGTTTCATTGAATAATATTTTGATGGATTTTCGTGAAGACTAAAATTTTTTTGTCCATAAAGTTTTTCCACTCATTTAATATTATTCTTTTGTAATTTTTGTGATTACATTTTTCACGTGCTGTTTGTCATCTTCATGCTATTTAGCTTCGTGTTAAGCAGGCTTTCAAAAAGTGCTTCTGACTGTGAAATTCGAATCAATTCTTTGAAGATTGCTCAATATGACTGTGTCTTGGGAATTGCACATTTGGGAATTAATTACTATTGCTTGCATGTTTATGTATTAATTTGAACGTTAACAGCATTAAATGTTATGGACGTACAATTTTTGAGAAATAAATTTGTTCCACTGTGTATGACTGTATTTTGGACAAAAATTAAGCTGCAGTATTCATATTTATTTCTACTAACTGTATTGCGTTGTTTTCTGTTTGCAGTACAGTATCTTTTAGCAGAATGCAAGTTTGACTTCAGTAGTGCATAATCGAAATAAGCTAGAGAAGGTTGCATACGCTGGTAAAGAAATTTATTTCATATGCGCTTTATTTGAAACAACACAAAAGTTGTGTCATAAAGTGGGAATGAAGAGCGAAATGATTGAATTCTTTGTTGATACAAAAGAAAATTTTCCGCATTAAAATTTTATAATTATATTGAATCCTCATGTAACATCTCTTTATAATTATATTAAAGAGTATTAAATTTATGTTTTCATTCAGTTTGCAAATTTCACTTCTTCTTAATCCAACTGCAGCGATATGAGCAACAAAAGCGTTGTAAAAAATACGTCTGGTCATCAATTGAGCAGACCTCAGCAAGTGTTATTTGGGGGAAAAACTCCATCTGCTGACTATGGTTTGTATTATTTATATGCAATATGGTTTTTGGAAATTATTTATAATTTGTGTGTAATTTAGATGACATCGATAAAAGCCCTGGGCGAAATGTGCGATACTTTAGTTTAGCGTTAGATAAAGATGAAAATCCTGCGGCATACAGTGAAGAGCTAGAAGCAGAATTGCCTGGTTCATCATCAAAAGAAAATTGCAATAGCGTGGAAACGGAAAGACAATCTCTATCTTCTCCTACTTTGGGTACGGCGCATTTGCATCCTGAGGAACGGAATCCGCTTTATGAGGTCAGCAATGAATACATGCGCATTATTGGTGGACAGCAAGTTTTCAAAAGTTTGCTCAAAAAGCACAGCGATAGTAGACAGTCACTGCGTAATAAAGCTTCCAATGCTACTGATCTTGCGCTGAAATCTATAAATGAGGCAGAACCAGAAAGTAGAACTTTCTTCAGCGATACAAAATTATCCTTGGAAAGTGATTGGACAGCACGACTGCGTCGACGGAAAATGCTCTTCTATAGACGAATTCGTATCAATGACTATTGTTTTCTGCTAGCTTTAGTGGGCATTGGCGTTGTTGTCATAGAAAATGAATTCCACAACACCACTTATGTAAGTTCATTTCATTCCGATACTTGATTCATTTATCCCAAAAAGCAATACTGCACTGTTTATTAATTAAGCATATAAAGCATCAGTTTCCATTTTCAGGCCTGTGTTTCTAAGTTGATCTTTACATGTACATCAGAAAGTTAAAATAAGCTTGAATTAATATAACTGCAAACTTTTTAGTATTTTTTTTGTTTATGTTACTTTTATCATGTTTTCTTATTTGTAGCACTTCATTAGTATTCTTTAATTGCAAAAATCAGAAAACCTCATGCAGCAAATAAATTTGTTTTGCTTCAGAAATACTATTTTATTAACTAACTGTGTATTTTCTTAATTTTTCAAGTTTACATTTTAGTTTAATGAGCTATTGTGCGGTAATGTTTGTTATATTACTGTTGAAGAATAGTGCTTGTTATTCATTATTTACTTTAAAATACCTTCATTCTTATACCTTATTGCGCGTATTATTTTGTAATTTCTAAAAAATAAGTTTTTAGCAAGCAACTGATCAACAAATCATGAAGAGACATATAAAAACAATTTACATCATATATTTATTGCATATAAATATGTTTGCACATGAGGATCATCTGAAAGTGCTACTTTGCTTTATAGTTTTCAATACTGTCAATAGTTTGCAACTGCATCAGTATGGGAGTGACAGTGGCCTTGATTGTGGGAATAGTTTTGTATCATTCTACTCAAATTCAGGTATTACACTTTACTATGTATTCTTTATTATACTTAATTAGTAAATCCCTTTCTTCATGTGTGATATTTCATTTCAGATTTCATTGAATCGCACTGGTGCAGATGATTGGCGTGTTGCATTAACCACTGGCCAAATAATTCAGCTTGCAACGGAAATTGTCATCTGTTCTGTGGTTCCTCTTCCAGGTACGACTTTGACAAATACAGTGAGGCAGAAATTTCAGAAAAAACAAAAAATAGAAAAAGTAGTGCTTATTTTCAAGTGTTTAATTTTTTTTATTACGCTTGTCAGGACTGTATTTTATCGAAACTGTTCAATTTGATTTTTTCACATAATGAAGATTTGAAATTTTAAACTGGAAATTGATCAGAAAATGTATTCATTTATTCATTCATTTAAATGTCTATTTTCAGCTGATATAATGATCGATTGGACGGTTGTGAAAGAAGATCGTCTTACGACGGAATCAGTAAAGGCACCGTTAAATGCTATTTTATCAGTACTTATGGTTTGTCGTTTGTACTTGCTGGGGCGTTTTATGGCCCTCCGGAGCAAGCAGTTTCAAGATGCAGCTACAAGAAGCATTGCCGCGTTGAATAGAATAACAGTGGATTTTGCTTTCATCTTAAAGTCATTAATGTACGAAAATCCTATTAAAGTGTTACTATTATTTACTGGAGTGCTTTGGCTGGTAATGGCATGGATGTTCAGGCAGTGTGAAAGGCAAGTTTTATGAAATTTCAGTTTATTAAAGCGCTATTCTATTACGTTCTGATTTTATACTAAAGCCTCTTTATATAATATGTGCAGAATTTCAACATTAACACGAATGTAGTTAGTTAGTTATATGGGAACACTGTTGTTGTTATAATTAATGAATATTTTATTAGCTAAGCAAATAGATATGATGAAAATGAAATACTTCAAAATAAAATTTCATTAATGTTTCAGACTGAATAGATTTAATTCATACAATTCTTTTATTACTTTTTCAGAACTTCTTGAAATAATTAGTAAATTATGCCTTTCTGTTTAAATCGTGCATTTATAACTTCAGATTCAATGGAAATCATGACGAATATTTGTATTCTAATTCAATTTGGTTTGTCATCATTACTTTCTTGTCTATTGGATACGGCGACGTTACACCTACTACTTACTGCGGCCGTGGTGTGTCCATAACAACTGGAATTATTGTAAAGCATTTTTTATTGTTTTAATTTTAAATTGAATTAGAATATTGTTTACAGTTTTTTCAAATTTATTTCAACAATAAATATTAAATAGACTTGCTAATAAAGCATTTTTTCGAATGTTTTATAGGTTTTTCAACTGCTTTGATCAACATTAGCGACTATTTTATTATATTAAAATTATTCATAATTATATATATCAATGTTCGTGTTATATAAGCAAGCATTGAAGGAAATTTTTATTTTGTTGAAATTTAAAAGTGGTGCATTTATGAATGAATACATGAAGTTGTAAGAGAACAGGTGAATGCTGTTTATAAATATATGCTATTTGTCAAGATTGTAATAAATTGCAAGTTTTTTATTGAAAATTCTACTTAAGGGAGCTGGTGTGTCTTCTGCTTTGATCGCTGTCATCAGCCGTCAAATGGAACTGACAAGAGCAGAAAAACAAGTAAACAATTTCATGTCTGAATCGAAGCTAAGTCGACAGGTGGGAAAGTGTTTCCATAAAATTAGCATTCAGTGACGATTTTTTAACTTTAGTGCAAAAATATTGCGGCAAAGGTACTTCAGAATAGATGGTTCATTCATCGATACAGCCACGGGAAGTCTTCACATGATGCTATCAAATTACGCAATTATCAAAAGAAATTTTTACTTGCCATAAATGAGTAAGTGAAATATGTATATTATAGTAAAGTTACATGCACACGCACAAGCATATTACATTATATTATATTATGCAGTTCAGGCGTTGTAAGATATATACTTTGCAGTAGTTACATAATGATAAAGGAAAAAGAAGTAATTTTAAAAATTTTAGTTTTAAGCGTATAAAGTGGGAGCAAAGGAAGACAAGTGAAGAAGGAAATGCTCTTGTTGATGTAGCGAAAATGCAAAAAACGATGCACGAAGCTGTATTTGATATGAAAAAAACTCAAGAAGTTATTCTGAATCGTATAGAGTCATTATGCAAAACAATCCAACTTCTGAATTCTGCTGGAAATCAACTTGCTTCCAATGCCCGGTCACCATCGTAGAAACAAGCAGCAACAAATGAATATTCTTAAATATATAAACAATTTTATGCCATAATTATAATTTTTTGTTCAACAACTTTTTACACATGCTCTACGAAGTTGATGATTGATTGCCTCCTTCATAGGCTCTAATATAACCAATATTTTTTTCAGTTTAACATGTACGCGTATAGTGTTTGCTGTTTTTTACATTTCATGAGCAATTTTTCCCGCATGACCAACGAAATTGATACTTTTTCCGTTTTAAACACGTCCATTATTATGATCATTGTAATAGGATGTGATATTAATACTTGCTTGTCTATCGAGATCTGTGTTTTTTATTTTTTATAATAAAATTAGTTGAAAATAATTCTTTTTGACTAATTATTGCGAAATCATTTTCAACGAGAAATGTTTTCTTTCATCCAAGTAAATTAGTGAAATTTTATGAGTTAGTGTTAAATTTTGCCAAGTTGTTAAATATTATGCCGAAAAATATTTTCAATATTAAAGGAAATTATTAAAAATTTATAATAAACGTGATGTTCACAATATTTCATTTTTATCATAGAACCTACTTTCCATTACATACAGTATATCAGCTAGTTACCGTATTTATGGAAGTGTTTGTCGTGCGATCGGTTAGGTTGTACGTTAATGGAGGGGCTAGATATGCACGAACATTTATTTGTTTTTGCTTCTTTCTTGGCAATTTGCTGCTCATTCATTATCTGTAGACTTGGATTGGTGAATGAAATAGTGATATCTATACCGATCGTCCTACAGTGAGAACAGATTTGTAGTTGTTGATCTGTTGAAGAGAAACGAACGGGTCACTGTACTCCATTTATAGGTTTAGGTCAGTCAACTTCACGAAACATGCTGACGATTTGCTCATTTACTTAAGTATCGAATTAGCAGTTCCTCGTACAAGTGGAATCATAAATTTCAATGAAAGTATTTAATTTCTCTACTCACCGTGTCTTAGCAAGTCATTTTGCCGTTGAGTCATCAGCTGAAATTGAAAAACATTAATATTTTCAGTTTTATTTCCTAAAAGGACAAACGTCATTTGTGATTAAAATCCGAATGAAAATGCCAAATGTGAGTTTTTTCATAGACAGTTTGACAACTGACTTACAAATGGCATTAATAGGAGTGACTTATTCTTTGTGACAATAATGCAATGTTTTGTCAATATAATTTGTTTTTAATTAACAATATGGTCGGTTTGTCTGTTGATTATAATTTTTGATCAATTTATTTTATTGGTAAAAAAGTCGCACTCTTGAAGTGCTGACTAATAAATGACCGTCATAAAAATTAGTCTCGATAACCACATTTCCGCTGAGTAACCCTGCTGGAAGCATGTGCGCTTCTGGCGCTGCTTCAATCACACTTTGCCACGTGTTTGTAGAATTTGGTATAACAAAGCCAAACTCAAATTGCCAACCTAAAGCATTTGAAGCTGAAAATGTTTTGTCAAAATTTACGTGAAAATTTATGCTACATGAAATTTCCTTTCGGTTACTATTAATTAATAATGACAACATTTGATTTTTTTTCAAATCTTTAATAAAGTTACAGTCAGCAGCAACAAATAAATTTTGTCGCTTCATATTGTTATCATTTCATATTGAAATTAAGTGTATGGTATTTAGATTTTTTTCACTGAAATAGATATGACAAGTTACGCTATTAATTAATATTATTTAAAAATGATGCGTATTATTGCAAGATGTTCATGACGATTT
Source organism: Trichinella spiralis (assembly GCF_000181795.1). Classification (NCBI taxonomy): domain Eukaryota; kingdom Metazoa; phylum Nematoda; class Enoplea; order Trichinellida; family Trichinellidae; genus Trichinella; species Trichinella spiralis. The sequence goes on along the minus strand of NW_003526948.1, from coordinate 681,195 downwards.
TACTACAATCCTGCAGTAATAATCCAGTTATGAAGTTTTGCATGAAAATATTTGAGTTATATAAATATATTTTATTTTATGTATGTAAGGTGTATAATTTTTGCGGCTTTGATAAATTTTTATAAGAATAACTGATGTAATGCTGTTTTTCAACAGCATACTCAATTTAAAACTGTTTTTGAAAATTCTAGGAATTTAAAACCATTAAATAAATTGTAAAATCAGACAAAAAACTATTTGCGAATTTTCTTTTTTTAAATCTGTTTGTTAAATTCAAAAATACGGCAAAAGACACATACACGTGTGAATAACAACAAATGCATTGAATGCTTACGTTCAATCACTTCATTTTTTAAGTAAACTTTTTGTTCTAACCAAAATTTTTCCATCTGCTCTGCAGAGCTGAAATTGATTTCACGCGACACAATACGGCATTTTAGAATTTTTTTCGGAACTCGAGCTGCAAAACTGAAAATATTATTCAAGAAAATTGATAATCAAGCGTTGAATATCTAACCTTGATGCTCTGTACCTGGCTGAGATAAATCATCAGTACTTTGCCACAGTATTTTTCCCGTCTCTCCATCACGGAGATTCATCCAGTTTCTAAACAAATTATTATTTTTGCCTTTATATTTGACGTGCCATAAACAATACGCATACAACTTGAATCCTTTAAGTATGTCTGTTGCTCTAGTTGCCATTCTTGCTACACGCAAACCATGTCTGCTGAGTTTACAGATTTTGAAACGACAAACTTTCTGAACTTTTATGACTTAGTAACCAAACGTTTCCATTCTGACGAACAAAATCGAAATATTCTTCACCGTTTACACGGTCGCGCATCAAAATCAATATTAGAGCTTTGCTTTTTGTCACTTAGCAACATAACTTAAATATCATAAACATCTTACTGTCATCATGTGTATTCATTTTTTTCATTTATTACACATAGTTTACGCAGTTATTAATTTACTGAACTAAACATTTCATGATGATCGTTTGAAATTCTGAAATTATTTAAAATAAATCAAATATAAGAAGAAAAATATTAACAAGCAAATGTTTTGAGAAATGAAACTGATTAAAAAAATATCATCGCATCTGTTGTTAGCAATTTTAAGATTCCTGAAACGATAGTCAAATTATTGAGCTAATTTAGCGGATAAAATAGTCATCATTTGTCTTTTTATATTAGCTTGAAAAAATTGAATCCATATATATAAATACGAAAACTGGCAATGTTGTCAGCAGACTGATAAAACGTTTATTTTATCTAGTGATACAGTATATACACAATAGCATTACTTTGCGACAACAAACTTTGCACTTATTATCTAGCATATGACTGAAAGCCAAAAGTACATTTCTGGTAAATTTACATTCTTTTCTGCGAAGAAAATTTTTAATTAAAACACAGTAATTCAAAATTTTATTTCAGCATCTTTCATTAAGGAAAATTTATAATGTCGTGTTTGACGTTTAAAAGTAATTTCATTCATTTTAAACTGTATTTCCAAATTTATAATAACGAAATTGTAATTTATTATATATTTGTGCAAAACTCTTTATTGAGAACATCATTGGCTAACTTTCATATTAAAAATACTTATAAATAGCCAGATAAATGAAATATATTCAAAATATTTTAAATTTGAATTTTTAAATCAAATAATAAATTTAAATTATTATAAAAATTAATTTTTTCTTCCATTCAGCAATACACGAATGTTAGTCATCTAAAATTTGAACCTGCTTATTTTTAAATGTCTAATCACAGGATGCAATTAGCGCTTCGTTTATTTTTACGTTTGTTCTTACTTAAGTTTCATATAATTGATACTGAAAGAATTCGATTATTAATTTTTGCATGAAGTTGTTCATTTAAAACACTTTTTCAGCTTTTTGCTATACTTATTAAGCAGTATTACTGTTCTCGCGTGATCGTATGTTCATTGTTTTGATTGTTTTTAATTGTGGGAGGCTGCATTTAAATCTGATGATCAGATTAACAGAGTTTTTAAATCTTGAATTTTCTTTTCTATTGTACTGATAGTTATTTTGTTTCCTTTTTAAAAAAATGTGTTGTTATTCACCAGTGAAATTGACATTTTCTAGTGTTATTAATGCTGATCCATTTCTGATGAAGCTGTTTTGTTTGGAAGACAGTTCTAACATTGAGGCAGTGTTGTTGACTCTTTCCACCATCTCATTTCCAATTTTGCTTCATGCAGGTGAGTTATTTTAATTTCAATTTGATAATATTAAAGAGACTGTTTTGCTAATTTCTTGTTTTGTCTCTTCAAATTTGCGATATTGTCCTTATAATATGTGTTGCAGAATGTGGATTTCGTTGTTTTATTGAAGAAATGACTGTTTTAAGGCACTTTTTAAAATGTGTTCGGTGAAATTTTTAAATTTCTTTAATATAATAATATATCAGTTGCAGTGATATTAGTTTTTGTGGTTTATATTAAAATTGTTAGGTGTGCGGTATGTTGTTGTTGATATCTAAGGAAGCTTTTTGATTCAAAAAGTTGACATTTTATTTCCATCCGTCTGTTATACTTCCATTTATTTTGTTCTATTTATTTTCCTTCGTTATCAACCCAATAATGCACATTTTACATGGCACAGTTTTTAACTTTTTAAGCACTGCTATAATTAGACATGCTTGTTTACATTTTTCTGTCAATTTCATCTTTTAATGGCCGAATTATTTACATTGTGAATACTTATTCATTCATATACTTTTTGAAAGAATATATTATTTTCACACATTTATTAGTTTTAAATATATTAAGGTGTATGGGAAAAAATTGAATCGGTGAAATTCATTTTCTAACATAAAGCATCATGAAAATTTGAAAAACATTTAGAGTTCACGTTATTCATTGTTTTCTTTTTCAAGCAGGAATTCTGACTTGACATGGATAAAGGTTAGTGAGGGTTTAATGAAATTTATTAGCTGAAGTAAAGATGTCTGGAATCAGCATCTGCTGGAAGTTTATGTTGGATAAAGTTGACGAGAGAGAACATGTGCACTTTTAGACTTCCTTACACCACTCTGCATTAATGAAATATTTGTACCATTATATTGTTTTATGTAGAATATAATTATTTAAAAAACGCAAAAAAGTATTCAGTGATTTTGAAATTTTAAGATTATGAAATTTTATTATCTGTTAGTACTTTATTTTGAAATAACGATCTCATTTTTTCAGTAAAGTTTAAAATGCATTTTCTCTTGTTATCAAGAAGCTTAACTGAGTTTTGAGCGATTAATTTTCGCAATTATGAAAATTAATTTTTCTCATAATGCATTGACAACGTTTATCTGCTTCAGTTTGCTTCAGAATCATTTACAAATTCTTTATTTTTACTAATATTTCGTATAGCTTATATGCATGGTTATTAATATTTCCTACACATTTTTAAATTAAAGACTTGAATTGTTATTCTTTGGAATTGTTTATTTATGTTATTGTTAATGTTGGCTATAAAAAAAATTTAATTCTGAATGTTCTGATTGCTTATAAGTTGGAGAAATTACACTTTCGTATTTTGTAATTGTTCTTTAATAGTGTATACAAGATACTCATAGATCTTCTTAGTGTATATAAGATTGCATAGATGGTTTCGTAGTTTTAATTACAAATTAGGATTATATAGAAAGTAAGTTACTTAAATAATGAACAACAGCAAATTGAATGTTATTGTGAAAAAATGAAATTCCTAATTCTGATATTTGTTTAAGTTACGAAATGAACACTGTCTGAAATTTTCTATCAATTTTTAATTTTCTCTAATTTGTTTCTTGGTGTGGTATCCGATATTGTCATTTAACTTTGTTTATTTGTAAAATTTAGGCCAGTTGTTTGACCATGAGATTCATACTGTAGAATATTAATTAAACAAACTTGATCGTCATTGCTGTCTTTTGTTATTACTTATTATTACTGTCTTTTTTATTTTAAGTTCCTTTTATATTATAATATATGTAATATTATTATAATATACGATAATATTATATGCTTTGTGGAATTAAAGTGTTTTATTATTATTTATAAATAACTCGACTCTGCCTTGATATCTTTGAAAATTTGCTGTTACATTTAGATAATGAGGTTTAAAAAGTTGTTGCATTTTTAAAATTGATTTTATAATTAATTTTACTGTAATATATTTGATTGTTTCACTTTTTAATAAGAATGGATGTCTCTAGTAACTGTACTGCGTAATGCTTTAAAATGATCATTTTAACTGGTATTTTTGTTTAATTTTGGTTAATATATACATATATATGTATATATATATATATGTATATGTTTGTGTGTTTGATAAATATAAATTTGAAAGCAAAGAGAGATAGAATTATCACGAAATGAGATTGTTAGTTTTATTAAGTGGCCAATTTTAATATTGCAGTGCATTGAATATGAAATTCAGTTTTTGATTGAACATTTCTAGATACCTGAGCGCGAAAGGACTATTGGTGTGGATGAAGGCTTAAATCGCTTGAAAAATGTAAAGGTTTCATTTCAACTGCCCGTTGCAGCGGCGAAACGCCTGCAGCGTTTGAACGCTCAGGAACCGTCTTGCCTGCGTTCCATTGGTATCTTAGCCGTTCATGTGGGAGGCGAGCATGAGGAACACGATGTAGGAAAGGATGATGCGCGATTGATCCCTTCATTTTCTGGTGCTACACGTCGGCAATCTTGCGAAGCGGATTCGCTGGCAACATCTTTGCTCAGACACTGTTATTCAAACAGCATTAATAACGAGACGAACAAAAGAAAGACCGCTGCACGCGCAGGAAATGGGCTACAGTCTCGGTCCGTGAGTTCTGCTAAAACATCTGACTCGGGCATCAGTGCTGGAAGCAGCAGCCCATTGCTTGTCGGTTTGCTTTTGCAAAGTGGATTTTCTGACGGAACAGCAGAGACGTCATCTGTTAATATTTCTGAAGACCGCAGTTGGTTGACAGGAAAAGTCGAAAGCTCTGCAGCGCCGGTGTCCAAACGACGTCGTGGTGGTTCAAGAATGCGTAAAGAGATCTTAAGCCCTCCTGTGCTCAATCATCCACTGAAGCAGCGTCAGCAGCACAGGCAGTTATACGATGATTCTTCTCAGGCTAGGGAAAAGCGTGAGGCGATCATGGACGAAGTGATACAATCTGTCGTTTCCGATATGAAAGCATACAGTAATGATGATAATGGTAATAACAATAATGGGAGCGATTCTTCTGTGAAAAGTCACGGTGAGCTCGAATCCAATTCAGTAGCTTTAAGCGACGAACAGTCAGGAACGAATAGTAATAATATTACTGGTAAGTTGTCGTTTTGTTTATTTCTTCCCAGTTTTGTGGTCCATCTTTCAAATATTTTTCACGTGCATGCACATTGGATAGTGTTAATTTATGACATTATCTAACGCTGTAGTTCTACTTGGTGGTAAACTTTGGAAGTTGCATAATTTAAATATCAGTCTTTTGGAATTTTTTATTCTTCAGACGTTGCATGCACACGTGTGCTTTAATACAAGCTTGTAAATGAGGGCTATTTGTAGGCTTGGATTTTGTTGTATTTGTGAAGTAGTGATTGATTTTTTTTGTAAATGAAATAAATTTGATATGTTTGATTCAGATTCAATTTATTGATTGTAAATTGAAATTTGCGACGTTTTCATTCTGTTGCGTATGTCGTGGGATGAAATTGAGCGATGATGTTTTAGATGAGTATTGTAATGCTGAACAGCAGATGTTGAGCACCGACGCGAACGTTGAACTTCCAACTGATGCAGTGCAGCTGAATAGGGAAGATTCAGAATCTTTGTCGCGAACAATTTTGCCAGCTGATGATCTCAGCCGTTCAGATTCATCCTGCCTTGTTGATTCAAATTGCACGTCTTCTACTTTATCAAATGTCGATGGTACTACAGAGCAGGTCGACAAGGGGCAGTTGTCTGCGAATATTGTTCCATCCGAAGGTGAAGTAGACGGGCAATGTACAATGACCAATGGCGAAAGAGACTCGACAGTGGTCGATGTCCGATTAAGTAATGGACCTGCGCCTAGGGAATTGGAGAAGAAAAATGAAGACGAGTTGGCAACGGGCAACAGCCAAAGCGGTGACAACTTTGAACAACAGCAACAGCATGCAGAGTCGACTAGCATGGTGACCAATGCCGCCAGTGTGATGGTGGATGACTGTTTCTCAGATCGCAACAGTTTTTTATTGCACGCGGTCCAGTCAGATCACGATTACACAGAGCCAAGCTTGTTACGGCAACAAGGGACAACAGCAGGTCGTTGCAGCAACGATCAGCAGCAGCAGCAGGAGGAGGAGGAGGAGGAGGAGGAGGAGAAGGAAAAGAAAGAGGAGGAGGAGCAGCAGCAACAGCAACAGTTGAAATCAAGGCTATCGACCGATGATAATACTCTGCTTCCTACTATGAGCAGTCTGGCTTCAGGATCAGATTCATGCACTGCTAAAGGCCGGGTGCTGGACACTTCGGTCGAGCTGCTGTCGGATCAGGGTCAGGGTCAGTGTCAATGGCCCTTGCAGGCAGAAATCTCATCTCTTCAACAGCAGAACGTAGGCAGCAGCAGTTAGCGAGCAGCGCAGTTGTTTCGTCTATTATTATTATTATTATTATTATTATTATTATTATTATTATTCTCATTTTTTCCTTGCTGAATTATTTCAAGCCAAAACAAGAAAAGTCAGCTACACTTGTTCTTCTCTTCTCTCTTAGTTGGTTTTTCAGTTGAAATTCTTTTTTGTGCATTAAAAAGAAAAGAAGAAGAAAGTTCGTTTTTCGAAGTTTGTCTATTTCAATGCAAACTTGCTTGTATGCAGTTTGCAGTTGGCAGCCGGACAAATTTCAAAATTGACTGTTTTCTACTTTTTTTTGTTGTTTTATTGATGTGGGAATTATTGTCGTTGCCGTTTCTGCCTGCCAAGCTGCTAGTTCGTCTGCCCGTGTTGTCATCGGCAATGTTGCATTCATTGTGCATGTATGTAGCATTTGCTCCATTCTCTCCATACTGATGAAATTTATTATCAAATTAACTTTGTTTTCTTTCTTTATTAATTTTATTGTTTGGCGTGAATTAGTGAAATTCGTTGAACAATGATCTGATTTTTGTTTTTTTCTCTTTCTTTTCAACTTTCTTCTCATCAGCAGAGAATAATATAGTAGGTATATTCTTTTTCTCAGATGTGAATTGTTCTTGCTCTTTCTCTCGAATGATCTTGTTTCTTTGACTTTCCCTTCCAAAAGTTTTGTGTATTGTGCAATGAGAAAAGTGTTTCACATTTTCATGATACAGTGCGTCAAGCGATTTTGATGATATTATAATTGAACGGTTGCAGTAACTTTCAGCTACGGATTATAGTCGAATCTCAGGTTTTAGTTCGCCTGACGAAATCTGCACGCATAAATTATTTCCCTCCCTCCCCCCCCTTCTAACTTTTATGTTTTCACCATTTTATTTTGTTCCTTCCTGCAGAGAGGCGACTGGACCAGCTTAACCAAAATTACTTTTCTCATCTTGCTATGATGCTTACTGGTTCTTATCGTTTAAGAGTTGGCTGGGCTTCCACGGTGCGTTGTATAAAAACAATAGGGAGCCCTCCTTCGAAAGTACGTGTGAACTGGTACAACGAATAAAAATATACATGTTTATTTTGTGTGTATTTGCTTTTTTTTGTTGAATTCCATTCATACTGTCAGTAAATAAAGCTTTTAACGTCCTTTTTTACTTTTATGCAAAAGAAGAATTCATCATTTATATCACCAACCAACTACCTGTGAAACCACCAACTCACTGCTTGCTCTTGCATACTGCTGCAATTATCGAGGTAAGTAAAGTTAACAATTTTAGTTGAAATGCGGGTTTAATGCGTAATAAATATAGTATAATGTCTAATTATGATGAATTTTGTCTTCGTTACTGTTTTTCTTCAATTTGGCAAATTCATGTTTAATTTCACTTAATGCAATTCAATACTACCAATGTGAGTCACTAAATGCTGCTAATGCTGTGGTGTTAATTTATTTTTTATTCATTCACTGATTTATTCATCTATACATTATTAATATTAGGATGGCAAAAGCTGCTTGTTTAGGCAGAAGCTTTGCAATTTGCTTATTTATGTGAATGTAATAATTGTGTAAGTTTGCTGTTGACATTCGAAATCAGCTACTGGGAGTCCTTTGCTAGAAACGACTGCTATGCATGTGTTAGATATTTTTTTCATCGTTATTATTTTAGATTATTCTAAATATGCATTAATATTGAATTCTGAATGAAAATATTTCTTATTTAAGATATTTCTTTTTTACTTGGTTTGTCTTGTCACCAGATAGATTATGTTTTGTTGTAAGGAGTTGTTACTCATTCACATACAGCAAAATAACTCAGCAAAAAGTGTCACTTTGAACAACAGACTTGTAGCTAGTATGTAGCGCTTGTAAATGGAAAACAACAAAAGCAGAGCAGATCAAACAGATGGACAGTTGAATTTACCCTTCAGATTATTTGTTTCATATTTTTTCTGCCAAACATTTTTTGTATTAATTCTTTTATAATGTACATGAGTTTGTCGATTGTCAAAGTAAAAACACGCACGTATCATTCGATATTTTATAAACAAATGAATAAATAAATAAATATAAATATATATATATATATATGTAATTAGTAACTGAAAATCCCCTCTGACACAGCTTTTATCATTAGACGGCAATTGGAAATTTAAAGTTCAGTAAACTTTACATTTGTTGATTTCGATCCGTTGTCGAAAATTTCAACAGCTGCTGTAATTTGTTTATTTCATCATAGGCTGCTTCCAATTCGGCTGACATTTGAGTTTCTCTTTTTTTCAGCTTTTTGATATCACTTTTGCAACTCTAAATTATTTTTCATCAAACAGCTATGATGTATGTTTGAAGTATTTCATTTTTTCTCAATTTTATTGCGTAAAAATGTTGTATTTTTAAGTTAAAAGCGAAAACTGTATGGTAGATTTTGAATTTTAAGAAATTGAAAGTATGAATTCTTTTTCAATTGGTCAAAGTAAATCCTCACCACATTTTGACGAAGAAGGTCCAGTTTTTCATTTTTCAACTTCGACATTTCCTGCAACAATTCTTGAAGCTTTTGAAAGTCTAAATGAAGTAAATATTTAATTCATATATATATATATATAATATAACTTTTAAAAGTTGGATTTTAGTTTTATGGTTTAAAGCAGACTTTCTATTATCAATTAATATCACTAACAATAAATAGCAAAGTCGATTATATTATAGAAGTAAGCAAAATATAATCTTCATTTAACCTGCACATTTGTCTTTATTGTCCTTATTGAATGTCAGACAAGATTTTTCCGGTGAATCTTTCCAAGCCATGCAAGCTAGATGTTTAAAATTTGATGTTTCAGCACTAGACATGCTTTCCTAAACGAAGTATGCATTAAGAAACTCTCGCTAATTGAAAACTGCATACCATTCCAGTATCAGAATCGTGTTCCAGTTCAGCACTATCTATACTCGATGATTCTGAATCAATTTGACTATAAAATAGCAAAATAATTTAAAGTGTCAAGCAACAGATAGTACATTAAATATGGAATAAAGTAATGAAAACAATTTAACTTGAAATTAGCATTGAATGATAAATAGACTAGTTAAAACTTACTTAGCAAAAGTTCTATCAGGGCTGCTGCATTGTGATGGAGTAGATCGTGCTGTGCTGCACGAGATATATGTTGGAGATAAATTTAAATATGACGGTTTGGAACTTGATTTTGAACTAAATTTGTGCACTCACTGTGAGAAATTTATTAATTTTTTACATTATTTGCACTAACCTGCTGCTCTGAACGTCAGCGTTAAAGTGATCACCACTTTCTACATTTCTACGATCAATTTTCGATGCTGTCAACGTTGCTTTTCCACTCTGAAGAATAACTGCCATAGAATTATATTAAAAAAACATAGGAAATAATTCTCACGTGAATATTGTCTTTTGTTAACACATCACCGCTGAAAAGGCTATCTTTTTTGCGTGCACTGTCTGATCGATCAACATTAGCTGCTTCAGACAGTTGTGCAGAATGTCGGTGCTTACTTCCTGTTAATGCTGAAGGAAAATGATTAAAACCAAAAAATGTATATACAACCTCATGATGTACCTTTTTTTACGGAGCTAAAAAGACTTATAGATGACATGGATTCTTTTGCAATTTCAGGGTGCAGAAGAGAACCATAATGTTCAATGTTACGTTGCTTGAGCTCATTAAATAAAGCCTCCAAAAGTGACGTTCTTGTTCTTTCCTAACATTAGATACAAACGTTTAAGCGGTAAGAAATTCCAAATGATTATTTCTTACAGCTAAACTGGCAAATTTACGTGCCCGGTAGCATGCATTTTCTGCGTTGATCAGTTTTGTGAGCAGGAAAGTTTTCAGCTCTTGACCTTTAATAAAGATAGGCGGTGATGGAAGCGCAGGCCCAAATGGTGGTACGTCATCTCTAGCAGTAACTGTTACCTTGAAAAGTAAAGCGGAAATCAAGTGATTCTGGGAATATGAAGAACCACAAGAACTAATGAGCTAAAAGCTAGAGTTAGGATACATACATACATGCATATATATATAGCTGTGTCGGAATTCAGTTCCTTAGTGAGTACTATTTTAAAGAGCTGCTTAATTTTTAGTTATCCTTCTTATACATTAATTGAAAATAGATATCGTTAAGTGTGATCATCATTAACTAGGAATTTCATAGAGTCTAAAAATTGTGGCGTTAGCAATTCACTTGAACTTCATTAAGTTAAGAAAAGATTAGATTAATTATTCAAATAAACTGAAGGCATGCAAAGGAAGCATTATATTTTAGATGAAACTTTTCCAGTTACGTTCTCAGGCACACATTAATGTTTACTGATAATTTAAGGAAAAGGAGTTGTATTGCAATACCTTGTAGTGTGTTGTTGAACTGCCTGTGTCAACAAATGTGACAACAATATAGGCATGCAGAAAGTGTGAGGCAATCATGTCAGGAACGAAAGGTGTATTGTCATCTTGAAAAATAATTGCGACAATGTCATTCCCAATATGTCGCTTGCGTTGAAGCTGCTGCGCATCACCAACAGTATATGGCAGCAGTGTTGATACATGAAACATAATTTCTCTGCAAAAAGCAACTAAATTAAAAGCTAGCAAAGTTAGCACTTCAAGGTGACTCGCCTATCTTTGAATTTTGTATAAAAAGATTCTTCTCCAGTCTGCCCATGCACTGTATCCAAACCTCCACGAAAACCCTTGAAATTTTGCAGTTGCACTTTTTCACCAATAAATTCAAGAAATTCTTCCATTTTGTCGCTATGCTCAGCGTTGCCAAATAACTCTTCTTCAGAAGTCTGAAATAGTCAGTTATAAAAATTCTCCTTCAGTCACCTTCTGCATAAATACAACCTGTCCAAATTTTTGATATATAATACCAAATTTATAATTGTTCACTAATACGTGTTCATCAAACGTCATGATTAGTTCTGTACCCTTTGGGAACATCACCGGCGTAAAGCACTCTGTACTAATGTCTTCGCAGAGAAACTGAAATTTTTGTCAAATAACTACTGCTTGTATTAATTCTGTAACAATAATGAAACCTTTGCCATTCGTGCGGCTGTCAACAATTCACCAATTCGATTTGCAGGCACCATTTCATGAATTGTCCCTGTTTTAAGCCTAAAAAGACAAGTAAATAAAAACTCATTTTAAGAATCAAATTTTTTACCTCAGTATAATGCGGAGATATTCCTGTGAAGCAGTTGACTCCACTCGCACAGACAACACGATAGGCCCTAGTCTGTCGTCCAACGCGTAGAAATTGAAATGATCCTTTAATGGTGATACTGTTTATAAATTTTAGAAAATGAAATTTAAAATTGTAGGATGTATAAATTTCATTTCAATGTCATATGGCACCGCTTTTCAATTAGAAACATCATATGATGAAATAAAGTAAATGACCATTATTTCAGTCAAAAACAAATTTCCGCAGCATAAAATCAAATAAATTAAATTAAATTAACTGTAAATAGAAATAAAATTTTCATTTTCCATGTGGCTAAAACTGTATACATTTACTTTTCCAAAAAAATGCCGCCTGTACAATTTAGCCGTCTCATCACTTTCCAGTCTCAGCCTTTGGCAGCTGCTACACGTAGATTCCGTAAGATGTTCCTCTGATGAAGCAGTATCGATCCAATATCCACCATGAAGTGGCATAACCACTGTTGGAAATGGGCCACCTCGACTAAGCACCTTAAAATGAAGCTAATGCAAAGCTTTTACTAAATAAGCTGGTACTTTAAGACAACAATTAATTCTTCAACAGTTAACACAATTCTTGCGTAATTGACTAAAGTAGTTTCAAGAAAACTGTTTTAAAACATTTCGATTTTGTTTTCAATATGAAAGCAAATATGAATACGTCAGACCAAGGCATGTCTAATAATTCATTATTAATAACTCAATTCATAATTTTTAATATCATTATTTTTGCTCTCGAGCAGAGATTACGTTTATGTGGTTGCATTATCAAGACATTTTTCAGTATGTAGCAAACCGTTATAATTATAATTCTGCATGTTCAGTCTGTACATATATTATTTATTTATTTAAAGAGTAATGTAAATAGATGTGAAATTACGAAAATTTTGCATTTGAAATCGAATGCTTCGAAAGCACCCAAGTAATAACAAAGTGTCGTCAAAATTGTAATTTAAGCACCATTAAATGTTCACTTACTTCATGAATGTTTTCACGTGGGCTATCATTTGGTGCAGATTTTCTGGTTGACAAACTCTGAAATTACATTAATATGAATAAAAAATCTAAAAGTTAAACATATAACAGATTTATTTAAACAGGAACTAATTAATTACGGTTGAACTGTTGGGACAAGGTTTAAAGTAATCAGTAATACTCCGGCTAACCGTTGCAGACGTGTTCCAAGTCAGAGTAGATAATCTTAATGAAGGAAATGAAATACTTTTTCTTGTGGAACAAACTAAACGACTGCGAGAAAGGGACTTTCCGGACGGAAAATGGTTACGCATCCAGCAAAACATCGTGTTACATACTATAAACACATACTGCTCTCTTTCGTTCCAAATTTTCACATGCATATTTGAAGCTTTGCGCAAGTAAAGATTGATTTCATCGTCGGCTAAGAAGAAACCAACGAGCACTTCTGATTGGCATTCGATCTTCGATGAATAAAACTGGGAACAAAGAACTGACGCTAAGGCTAACCTTAGGCAAAATTAATATTGATTACAAGCTGGACAACCTTACCCACCGCAAAATTAGCATTATTGTGAACCATCAAGAGCTAATTCGATTGATTTTTTATGATTTCGTGAATGTTGAACTGGAAATACAGAATGCTGGTGTGTGTAAGCTATTAGGATGACCATTTGAAAAGTTTATAAGCTGTAAAAAGTAATACGATACTTTATATAGTAAAATATATTACTGTATGAATTTCGTAATCACTATAAATTACTAAAAAATGTCGCTCAGTGCATCACTAGGAAGCATAGTATCAGAATGGAATGTTTTTCAGTTTTCAAAGCGTTTCTTTGATGATTATAAAATAATAATTAACCTAAATACTATTTCTAAATGTTCAGCTGTTCTTTATAAACGGTAGTAGATAACAATGCAGTGATCACTTTCAACGGAGAGCATAAATTTACCGAGTTGTTCACAAATTTAAATAAAAAAATATGCGCATTATTGCATTTTTATTTACCAAAAGTAAGGAAGCAGTTTTCCGTATAAAAAGCACGCTAGTACATTCTTATTTGTTATGATACTATTTGTGTGCATTCTATATTTACACTCTCGTCGTTAATTGCTCAAAGAAAGCAAATTTGTCCAGTATGAAAATTCTCCGTCTTAGCAAAACAGCTCCAATAAAGAGCAATTCCTTAAAAAGCCTTAAAACTTGCAATTGTTTTAACTTTTGCAATAAAATCTAAGAAAGAAAAGTTCTGTAAAATAACTTAAAATTTTATTTTCCAAATTCTTAAACTGAATTTCTCAAGCATTAACTTCAACACTTTATTGTTTCAGTTTTGCAGATTATTCAAATGTATATATATATATATATAAATTTAGTTGCTGCTTTTTTTGCAGAATTCTTTGAAAAATCATATTATTACAAAATAAAGTCAAAGTTTAGCTCTGTTGAAGTTCTTAATTATATTTAAATGAAACTTGCCTCCTTAGGGCTGTTGCTACTCGGAAGAGGCCAGCTACAGCGCTGATCTTCTAAACGATTTCCTTGAAGTCGCTCAAGCAGAGCAAGAAAATCCTGAACCTGTAAAATGGATGGAATTTTAAAATTAGCAATTATAATTCAACCTCAAGTTCAGAAATAATAAAAAGTTCAATATTTAGTAAATAATATGACTTAGAGATATTTCGTGGCATACCTTTTCATCAGAAGATTCAGTTACGGAGTGTTTCACTGGTAAGGCCAGTTCGACGGTTTGATTGGACTGAAAATAGCACTGTGAAGGTATGGGAAACGATTGAACTTCTCGTTGATGCAAGTCGCAAACAATCTTTCCACTGCTAGGATGCTTCCTAAAATGAATGGGGAATGTTATTTTGAAAAATAATAATTTTCAGAAAACAATCAAAAAGTGCGTCAGTCGGTGATATGGCTAAACACGTCACTTCGTCAAAAGCATCACTGACAGATCTGAGTGCAGCAACAAACACCAAGGTTGAACGAATGGAGTTTGCTCGCATGCTCAAATTTTGCGTTTCAATCGTTCATACAGCGTTTGGCTAGATGATAATCAAAATCAGTTTACATTAGAAGCCGCGCAAGATGGCTTACAGTAAACTGTACGTCGAAAAAGACAAAACAGAAGAGTACTGCTGAAATCATGAACGCGTTAAAAATAAATTCTCACAGCTGTGTAAAGATGCGCCAAATCACAAATATGCTGGATTGAAAATGAAAACAATGTAGTAAAAAAGAATATTCAGTATTTGCA
The DNA here is from genome assembly GCF_000181795.1 of Trichinella spiralis. Lineage (NCBI taxonomy): Eukaryota > Metazoa > Nematoda > Enoplea > Trichinellida > Trichinellidae > Trichinella > Trichinella spiralis. Next base: position 666,104 of record NW_003526948.1, on the reverse strand, counting down.
TGTAAATTATACAAATACAGCTAATCATTATACACAAAACAGCTATAAACAACATTTGCGAATAGTTCAGTGAATAACTAACTAGTAGCAGCTAGTGCATTCTTCTCAACAGCAATTGTACGGCAGCTCTTTCTAATAGGATATTTACTTAACGTATACACTTTGACGTAATTGTCATTCAAAAACAGTATTTCTTTCTCAAATGTACTTACCACAATATTTATTGGAAAAGGCAACACATTTTGTTAGTCCAAAATTAATATGCCTTAATAGCATTTTTATAAACAAAATGAATTTCAGTAGGCACAATTTTATTTAAAAAGGCACAATAAATCGATAATACACTATTTAAGAGAAGTGTTCTTACACAAATGCACAGCATTCTCATTAGACACCTTATACAACCTGAAAGAAAAACCAATCAACTTCCAAAAGAGTGTAAAGCCAATATCAGCATTATTTCTTTCATAGAAACAAGCTAAAAATTTGTTGCTTTCATCTGTGCTTCTATGTGAACAACTGATTAATTATAAAAGACTTCAAACTGAATGTCACTTTGTAGATGTTTGTAAAAACAAAGAAATCAATTGGCTTCTGATTCTGTGCATATGCTGCTTGCTTTTAATACAGATTCATTGTAAAATCATTTTTATTTTGGGGTATAATTAATAGATGGGATTATTGATTGCTTCAGTTTAGCATTTCCATTAGGAGATAGGTCGATGCCAGAAACCTGCAACATTTTGACAATTGAACAGAAGACACTGTCATAGTCAATTTTGTCAACTAAAACGACACCAACTGACCTATCCTTTTGCTCTCTTTTTGTGATCGATCAAAAACACAATTTTCAATAGGCTCAGTCAAGGGCAAAAGTGAGCCCATCAATGAGAAAAATGTTCCGCTTAATTTGGTACTAAAAGTCTGACAAATTTTGAGCTTTTAGTTTTTAGAAATAAAAAATTTGTATAAATCACGACTTGTGCAAATATTTACCCACCCACCATGTGTGCCTTTCTTAAAAATAATTGGCATTGGAAATTATTTGTTCTAAATCATCAACCGTACGCTAAGGGAGAACATATTTCGTTGAACATCGGATGGATTATCGTCGTTCATTTCTTGGCACTCATTGTATGCATCATGTGATTCCATATTTGCCTCTTACTTTTAGCATTAAATGATAAATTATGTTGTTGCGAATTCACATTTTATAAGCAATTCATCTTTCATGAACGGTTTAAATGCTACATTTTCATGGTAGTATGTTCAGCATCTGTTCAAAAAATATTTATTCCACTAAACAATAAATCATAATAACACCGAATGAAGGTTGAAAAGAGAAAATAAACGAATCATACTATAACAACACTTACGTCACATATTGCTAATGGGCAATCAATCGCTAACGCTTTCGTATAAAAGACCTTATTTTGGAAGGGAATAATTAGATCAGTAAAGTTATTTTGATATTTTTTCAGGTAGACTTTGAAAGTTAATCCAAGTAGCTGATATGCAATTTTGGGAATTCAAGAATCAAAAAAATGTTGCTACATTTTTTTACGTTTTCACCGCATTAGCGTTACAGTTAAATTTTAAACTTTCAAAATGTCGCTTGATTCATAATAATTTAATTACACATTACAAATCATAAAAGGTATCATTATCAGTATGCAAGCGAAATGGTTATGAATGAAGTTCAAAATGTAATGCTACCGATTATGGCACATAGGCATTTGCGTCAATAAACCCTCTTTATTACTGTGTAATAGTAGGTAGAAAAGTATAAGTATTTGCATTGCTTCTGCTATAAAAAAAATCAACTCTTTCATCAAATGTCGTTTTCCCAATCTGCACTCACAATACTGGGAAATTTATTACATTAATCACGCCTGCTGAGGTCGTGCTACAAATTATATTATTCTCCAAAAATGGCTAAAACTAATTAATGAATGCTCAAAAGAACGCTGTAACGAGCTTTTACTATACGTAAACAGCCTAAGCAAATTAGAATTGTTTTCAGAGCAATCACGTTGCAAACAGAGGAAACGTCAGATCTGACGACTAGCAATCGTTATCATACAATAATCATCGTTTACTTTTGGTTCCTCGAAATCAATGTTCAGCGTACTTCAGCTTTCTCCTATAGCTTTGTTTTGGAAAATAAAACAAAACGATCGCGTTAATTCAATTTTTCCTCAGCATTGTATCGCATAATGCATTCATTTATTTCTATTCGGCATTTATAAATATCTCAGTAAAATTGTGCTATAGCATATTTTCAAAACAGAAAATTTTTTAAAGATTTTTGTAAAATCAAAAACTTTCTATCACAATACGTTTGATTGGGAAACCAATTTGCTGCAATTCATTAGTCGCCTATTTACCAAATTGGAAATAGAACCATTTGTATGGAAATATTATCTGAAGCAGCGTGTTCAGAATAGAGGCTGCTTACTGATTGCTGTTTGTTATCAAGAACGTGTGAGGTGAGATAAAATATTTCAGTCCACTTACACGTTAACCAAGCAGCAAAATTGCAGAGTATCACGATCCATTTCATTTAGCATAACAGCAGAGCTAGAAGTGGTATGAAGAGTGTAGATATGGCGGCGATTTGCAGTTGCAATGCGCTCCTTAGCCTGTTTTGCTAATGCATTCAGCGAAAAGCAGCTGAGCATGTTAAGTTTACAGCAAAAATGACTACTGATCACTCAGTCATCTCTTTGCCTAAGAATAGTTCATAATTTCAGTAAGTTTGTGCTTTCGACTTTTGGAACAAGCTGACGTATTTGTTGAGAAGCTTTGCCAGGCCAGCAAAGGTCATCTAACAAAGCTGCTTACTAACGCCAACTGGTCTGGACATCATGAACGGAACAGCCATGTTTATTGCCTTCGCTAATGTTTTAACGCGATTAAGATTGAACAACATGCTAGACCTTATCAACGCACACACACACGCACACTTTATCAAATATCTCTTTTAAATTACTTTACAAATTTTCATATACACGATTCATTAAAGTATACTAAAAGAAATTTTGATACTCAAAAGTAAAGCGGCAAATTAAAACTTTTAACGCTATAATATATAGATAACTTCAAAACATTTTGTAATTTTTTAAAAAAAGTTCAAAAAGAAGGAATGAGAAGAATTCTTTATTTAAGATAAAAGTGAATTTTAAAGCATAGATAAAGGCACACATGTTTCACAGGTTAGAAGTCCAAACATGAAAAAGTTTTCATAACAAATGGAATCTTCTCGAAAATATGCCTGAACACAAGCCAAAGTTACAAGAACAAATGCACGTACCTGAATAATTATTTTAATATGCTCTGATACAGTATTCCATCTGCTATTAGAAAATTTGAAAAGTTCAGTACTACTTCTCCGTTTGTAACTAATTACAAAATTTACGTCACAAAATATACTCAGTAAGTATTACTTCTTTGCTCACTTATTCGCGTCTATTATTACAAAATAATGTGAGATTACAAGGACGGACCATTGCATCATGTGATCCCCAAACTGCTTTGATGGCTAACGAACGCATCGTCGTATGTTCAACTTCATTTGTAATAGTTATATCGTAAAAAGATTTAAATGGAAAAACATTTAAATTGTTAGTCAGACTTCCAGTTTAGTTATCGTTTTTATATTCAAGTACGAAAAAACAGGGCTAACAACGTCGAATTAGAGTTTAAATTGCAAATAACTAACTAAAACCTCAAGCGGATCGATTGTCTCAGTTTCAGTTTCATCTCAGCCAAATTATTTGAAAAAGAACATGCGGAAGGACTAAAAAAAATCACGGACTGCTGCTTTAGCATAATCTACAATTAAAGTAAAACGGCCAGCTTTTAATCGATTTTTGAACAGTCGCATGTCTGCTAAGAAAGCAAAAAAACTAAAAAATTTTTCTTGAATTGCATACATAAAATGCAAATAACTGAAATTTATTTTTCGTGCTTATAATTTAATGCTAACCGCTCAGAATGCTGCTCTTGTTAATAACTTTTTCCAGTTTTGAAAAAAATTATTGACTAGCAATAAAGATTAGTAAAAAATTATATTAACTGCTGCACACATTCAATCAAACATTACAGAATGCTTTCAGATAATGTTTTATAAAGCAGTTGTTGTAAAAATAAGTTGCCTTTTGGTTTTCAGTAAATAGCTTTGGGCATGCAAGAAGAATTGAATTTTGTATTGTTTGCTTGCTCAAGACATTCTGCTTATGTAAATTAAACTAGAAATAAGTGAACGTAATTTCTTCAACAATAAATCAACCTCATAAGGTAAACTGATTTTTAAATTTAAAGTAATTAAACTGCTTTAAAAATTATTAAGTTTATTATCATGGAGTATTACTATTAAATGAATGCATCAATTTGTCACTTACTTCTTAAATATTTTTGTCAATTTGTAAATGTGCTATATGCGATATTGTTTTTATTCCAATCTGTAGCTTTGTGACTTCATACACCCGGTTAAATATCACAAGAAAGAGCGTTTAGTGAGCTTCCTCTGTGAAATGTTGATAGCATTGATTGCAACTAGATTTCATATTTCAAATAAAGTTAACGTAAAGAGTAGTAATGCATCTGTCATAAAAGTCAATACCGACACATTACAGTGTTGCCTTCTTCATTGTAGCATTGATTTTTACGTCTTCCACTGTGATGTTAAACAGACAGCAATGTAAGAAATGAAAGTTCAGCGACCTACGTCAAGCCATCTGGATGATTAAAAGTACTTCGATGACCGCAGGTCGTGTTCACATGATGATGCTGAAATATCCTTTGATTCGATATGATTTGATGCTATTATTTGCTATTCTCACTTTCCTTTATCATTTAACGAAATGAAGATCATCTCTAACATGTAAACAATTTTAATAGAAGAGCTAGAACTGTATATTAGTCCAAAACGAATATAGAGTATGAACTGTATTTTATGATTCCAGAAAAATTTTCAGAAACAGATTAGCAGCAGCTAATAATTCGAATTAAATACTTTTTAAGTTTGGAATGATGAATGTTTGTTTGATGCGTTTTTCAACTACCAGTGACATATGCCTTTAAATTGTTGAAAGTCATTTGGCTTGGTCATATGCAGTTGTTGGTTTTTATCAAACAACAACTGGCTGAAGAAACACATCCAATGAAAAAATATCAGAGGAAATTCTCAATGCATAAAAGCAGCTGATATCAGTATGTAAATAATAAAGGTGTTTATAGCCCATAATAGTATACCCGAGGATAAGTTGCAAGAACTTTGATCACCTACAATAAACTTGATAAATAAAACATGCTACTGTTGCTCGAGTAGGATTTATGATACACGGCAAATAAAAATAGCTCAATATTTGCATGTATATAAAATAATTAACAAACTATAGATATTTTAATTTAAACAAAGTTGAAGCAAAAGTTTAATCAGACATAGATACAGGACGCAAGAAGATGCATGCAAGAATAGGAAACGAAACAGCAAAAATAAGATGAAAAGCAGAATATGTATTATTGTTTTAGTTACAAGCGGGCTTTTTTCAGAAATTATAAATCAACCGAGTGAACATTTAATTACACATATTCAACACTACTGCAGTTCTGAGGCCATATGTAAACTAAAACAATAATCCACAGTTCTTACATGAGTATTACTTTTTACACGATTATGAAGAAGACTGATTATGATTTAACAAGAGACACACGAACGGCTGCAACGCTATAACAAAGATAGCTACAATTCAACATAATAAGCATTACCAGTCAACCTTGAATAGGCGGGTCAATGGCAGCCAGGACAACAAGTTAAGCGTCGTTCAGGGACAAATACTTTTTGAACGGAAGCTGTAGTTGTTCACGTTTGCTTATGAGAGAGCATATGCTTTTGAGAGTGACTATGAATTACTTGCAAATCGCTGGCTTTTATATTTAATAATAAGCAACGGCTAAAAAACGAGCTAGTTCCTATTTTGTTAATTTCAAGCAAAAAAAATTTTCAATTGCTTTTCTGATAGCCATTTTTCAACTTTGTCGACCAGTGTTATTCAACAGAATGACCCAAACTAAATTATCACTCATTATCAATAAACATGACTTTGCATGCGTCATCCACAATGCACGAGAAAAGAGAGATCCATCATGATATATTATTACTCATGCAGAATTTTAAGATAATAACATTTTTCTCAGTTAATACGAAGTTTTTGAGAAAAATAAAAAAGTCGCGTGTATTATAAATTGCTAAAATAATTATTAACTGCCAGACCTGTTAAAATAAATCTACTCTGCCTTCTGCGTACAAAAGCTGGTGATCTTCTGCATGAGCATTTTTCATTTTTGAAACTGCACATATGTCATGTAAAACTGAAATATTAATATGCACGCCAATTATGTTCTTATATTTTTTCCAGTGCTTTTTATCAGGAACATAAATGTGTAAAAATTATTAATATTTCTCGTTTTTACGGTTTATGCCAGATCATAAATATGCTTTATTCCCAAACTGAAAAATCCAACAAAGATGAACTAATAATAGTATAAATCTTACCGATAGCTTTTCAGAGTCAAACTGGTATCGCATCTGAAATAGAATTCAAATAAGCAAGACCAAATATAAAATTACTTATAAACTGCATTCATAACGCAATAACAGTGCATATGCAATTACAGTTTTAAAGAATTTTGAAATTATTATTGATTTTTAACAACATTGGCTGAATATTTCAATAATAACTGTTTTAATAATATTTTAGAAATCATATTTTAACAATAATTATCAAACTGCATCTGATCTGCAATCACTGACTATGTTGTACTTTTTATGTATTTTTTGGGGAAAAGAATTCGGTAATTAAAAAACCATTATATTCATATTTATTTATTGAAACGATTTACAATATATCAGATAAATAATGATGTACGGATTGAATTTTTCAAAACGTAAAATAAATGAATGAATTCCATTAATAACATCAATTTTTATGAAAAAATTAATGAAAATGGTGATAATAATCTAATTTCACGAAAATCTTATAAGCTGGATAATTAACTGGTGCTTCAATTTTGTGTGAAAAATTTTGAGCATCCATTCCTATAACCGTTGATTTAGGACAAAAACAAAATTAAATGTAGCTCCATCAAGATGCTTCAAACTATGCATGAATAAATAAAAGTAGCTCAGTCCTGTTTGCTTATACTAAATAAATAAACAAGCTTCAGACATTCCGTTCATTCTTATTCGTTGACACTCACAAAGTCACTTGGAAACAATATTTATTTCCTTTAAACAAGTAACATTGAATTTGAAAGCATAATGTCCTTTAGCGCTTTAAAAACTCATTTTATTGTTAATTAACTGAACTGAATTCAGTTAGAAAAGCATGTCTGGCCAGTCGACACGGTCTGAGTAGAATCTCTGCTAATAAAATGAAAATCAAGTTTTGCAATATTAATTATAATTTAAATATCCTATGCATTAAGTTGAAATATAAAAAAATACTGGAATAAATTGTAATCATACAATTGCAGCTTGTACAAGCTGGTACCTCTTTCATTTGTGTTGTGAAGCTTATGATAAGCTAATTATTTGTTCCTCACTGACAGGTTTCTCCAATTCACCTCATGTCGAGATCAACAATTTGCAATTTATGCCGAACATTTTTGAACATTACAAATAAAATTTGGTAATAGCTGTACTAAAGATGAGTACAGTGCTTGAACATGCACAAGTTGAACTGAAAAGCTTGAGTACACTTTTGTTAACTACACTGAGATGATTCTATAAAAATAATAATTCAAAATCCTAATTAAAATTTTAAAATGTAACTGAAAGTTTTAATGCAAATTCTACACATGTGGAGTTCTCAAATTTATATATTCCTAATGTTTGATATTTTATACTCAGTTTTATTAAAGAAAACAAATAATGCTTTTTATATACTTATATTTATAATGCTTGTCTGGCATACTAAATGGAGTTTTCTTGTATGAAGAAAATAAAACGGTTATTTTTTTATTTAATATGGTGAATGTTTGCGTTTGCCATTAAACAGATAACAATGGAAGAAGGAATAGATCTCATCCTTGTACATGCATATTGTTATCACAATTGAAATGCATGCTATTTTGTATAAAAATGCTGTTGCATACATATATATATTGTCACCTTTGTTGAAGCACAACTATATCTGTACTATTTTAGTAACAGGTAGGTGTATTATTTTGCTAACATTTACATTGCTTTCCTTTTGTGACACTTTAAATAACAATTCACTATACAAAATTGTTTTCACAAAGATAACAGAGAAATTATTAGAAATTAGTATGCGTTTAATCATTTTACAATTATTTTTGCAACATTTAACATGTTAAAGGTATAATGCTGTCTATGAAATCAATGCCAGAAAATAGCTTTTAAAAATATCTTTTAAAAACAAATTTTTTTAATTTCATTGTGTAATATTATAACATTCTAGTATGGAGCAGAAGTGAACAGCTTAAAATGATTGTGATGAACAAAAAACTCTTTAAATAATAATGCTGTTCACAATAAAGAAAATGATATGAAGTTATGTAGCACTTACTGCAGCACAGCATCCCCAGTGTTGTCAAAACAATATGCATTTTTAGAACTGCATCCACAAATATTTTCAAAGGCGTAGTCAGTCCAAGACCATACCCACTCCATGTAGTTTCCAAAAATAGCATAGAAATGTGACAAAATTGAGTAAATAATTTCAGTTTTCGATCGATTAATCGAGTGCTTAACAAGTTCCATTTGACTGTCAGGACTTCAATTTAAGTGCCCCAGTGCTAATTTATCAATATGTGCTTTATTGACATAATAGTGGCGGCACATTTAAAGCATAACAGCAGCAGTGGATATTAATTTTTATGCAAAGAGTCGACAGGCAAACAATGGTTGAAGTGGTGCTTGTTAGACTGTTGACCACGGCCCGGCACGTTATGGACAGTGTGACCGTATTTGACGATAAAGGGCAGTTGTTCAGGATAGGTTTAGTGACTACCGGACATGCGTGCTAAAAATTGTAATTCTTTGCCAGTGATACCCAATGTCAACGACACTACCTCACCACGCGCAACAGTATTACTCCACTTGAATCCTACAAAACTAGAGGCCTGCTTTTCTGAGGACGCGTAGCAAGAATTGGTCAGCTTTTGCATACCGAACCTGATAACTTTTACAACAAGTCCAAATCAGAATCGCCTGCAAAAACCAGTTGATGTAATTTGCAGGTGCGGCTGCTTGACGTTCAATAGCCTATCAAGCGAATTAAGTATGTAGCATCAGTGCTGAAAAGTCCTACTTTAAAATATGACTATTTTTAGAGTACATAAAGCAGGCATGGTGTTTCACAACCGCTGCTGCTCTTATAACTAACTTTTCATATATTTTTCTTTTCTACGCGATAGCTACTAAACCTATACCAAATATTGCTTACTAATGGCAAAAGTTACATTTAATCAAACGAAGAAAATTCATATTTTTAATTTTAAAATTGTCAATTATATTTAAATATGCTTTTCAAAAACAGGAAATTAAATTAACTTGATTTGACGAAAACTTTCCCCAAGCAGCATTCCCTGAAATATTTGTGCCAAAGTATCAGCGTATTTCAAGCTGCTGGGCACTGTAAGCAAATGCAAGTAACATAATATGAGTGTTTTTTGATGCTGTTCAGGTAGAAAAATAATTAATAGCAGAAAAGACGAAATGAATATGACAAAAATTTTAAGATATTTTGGCAAAAAATATATTAAATGAATCTTATATTGGAGATTTTAAAGGTGAAAATTTTTACGTGAAAAGTAGAAGCAGTGTGGCAAATTTCATTCTTAGAAATATGTTGGTAGAATGTTGAAAATTTTTGACTTTGCTATCTTTGAACAGTTTTTTATCATTAAATGTATTTCAAGTTTTAATGTAATTCTTTTTATGAATTACAATTTAGTACATCTACATGATTTTCTTATTTATGAAAACTACTTTTAAAATTTGCTACACTATTAGAAACAAATAAAATGTTTTTTCCATTCAGAAGGTCAGTTATGCACAAATTTGTATAATAAGAATTTCAGAAAAGAAATCACAATACTTAATGCAGCATATAATTATGTTATTTAAAGAATGCAGCGTTTGCATGCAAATTTTCAATAGTAAATTATTTAACATAATAATCATTATTTGATGATAATTTCAAAGGCAAAAATACTTCATTCCAGTAGCACATTTAATATGATTAATAGCAGTTGCCATAGCAGCAAAACTTTTACAATTAAAAATTAATCATGCTTTGTCATGTCAATTTTCAGTATATTATGATGCATTTTATTGCTCTGCAGTTGAGAAAAAAAGTAGAATGGAATAAATGTTGATGCTGCTTATGAAGGAAACAACACATAACTCATTTTTCATTATTTTCAGGATGCGTTTCAAGTAAAATAAAGATTCTGCTCATTTTCAGCACAACTTTAAAAAACGATGATCAGTGGTAAATTAATAATAGGAAAACAGTAAGATTACCATGAATATGGAATAATAAATAAATTTGCAGCAATGTGTGAAGTCATATTAAGATTAACTTCAGAACCTTGTTCATTTGTAATTGCAAAAGTTTAAATTTTCCGTTTGCTAATTCATTACACGCAAAAGTTTAGATACTTTCATTTTATTATCTTTTAATTTTTTTTATCCTTTTATTATTACTTTTTAATGTACAACGTTATTATTCAACAGTTGTAACACTGAAATTACTTTTTTTATAATAATATTAAAATCAAATTATAAAGTGATTCATTGAACGAATATGTAAAACAAACTGGATCTGCTTTCTAATTGTTAATTTCGACGCACATTTTAAAATTTTTTCTAAGTAACATTGATGTTTGTTTCAAAAGTGGACTGTGCTTTAAAGTTTAAACTGAGCAGCGTATAAAGTGAACATTTGTTTTTGTATTATGCATAGCTTACTTGGAACACTTAAAACAGCCTCTATGGTAGAGCCTTTTTTGTACACAAATTCGATCATATGCAATGGAGAATCCACATTCGCAGCACAGTTCTTCTTCAGAAAAAACTTTGCACGATAATTTTGAGGTATTGACTAGCTGATCAACACTTGTCTCGTCCATGCGCGCAGTCTTCTGGGCTTTCAGTCGTAAAGCACTTGAGATTTTATTCTTCATGAATCTTTGTTTGATGTTTTGTGCAAGTAAAGATGACGGTTGTGGTGAGCAAGGTATGTTGCATAACTGATGCTCAAAGCGGTGCCGATCAAGCAAACTCTGATTATTTGTCACCAAATAGCGCTGGTCGCTTTCATTTACTTCAAACAGTTGTTCCGTTTGCTTTTTTGTTTTCAGCCGTCTTTTCGATGACGGAGACAAGCAGCTTAACTGCCACTCATGTGAACTCAGCTTTTGATAGTTTAAAGTAGTGTTGGTCACTGGCATGTCCTGCTATGACCAGTACATGTAAATATTTCCGCTTTGCTACACAAATGACTGACGCCTCAAGTGAGCAGTAACTTTTGGCCAATATTTAATATTGATCGTTGGAAAATTCTGCAGTGCACCTAAACCACTTATGTAATATGAATGAAATTGATATCATGACTATATAATATGTATAATATTGTATTTATTAATCATGTGTATTAGACAATGGATCAGCAGAGTTCCATATATCTACTGTGAAAAACTTAATAAATTATTTTAACATTACATCGTCTTTTGATGTTGTATCTTCTTTATAGCATTAGTATTCATTTTGAAATTTTAAAATTTTATCAGTAATAAATTTCAAAATTTGTAGTGGACGTAAAGCATGTCAGTTGTGCATTAGCAAGTAATACTTTCATTATTTCAAATTATTGAAATGAAAAATTGCAAACTTTGAATTTTAATAAAAACATTTATCATCATAAATAAATTATGCTATAGAAATTACTTTAAATGTCATATTTTTGTATCTGTATAAAATTATTGCAAAAGTAAAATTAATGCAATTACAAAAATTAAACTTGACAAAACTTTTACTGTAGAAATATTGTTTTACAAATTGAACAGCAAATTTTTTGGTTCAGCAAAAAATTGATGAAGGCGTTTATTTTTATAATAAAAAATGTGAGAAATTTTTGGAGAAAGAATATTCAAAAAGCGATTGCTGCAGAGATGATTTCAAATGCCTGCTTGACAATGACAATAGCAAGAGACAAGCTGCTTTCAATCATTTGTCGCTCAGCGAGAGATGGCTAAAGAATGCATCGACTAAACTTATCGCAAAAATCAGATAATTGATCACCATGATTTCAATTCATGAGTTGTTCCATTATCAAAGAAAAGTGGACGGCCTGTTGGTTGAAATTGATCGTTCCAAAGAAAATGCATCCTCAGACTAGTGAATCGACGACGCTTGCATTGAAGCATTTTATTCGAAAACAATTTTCAAAATTATTTCATTGACGTCATTAGTCAATAACGCAAAAGAAGGTATGTTTGTTCAATTTTGCCTTTAACGTTTACAGAGCAAAATATGTTAGTTACATCAGTTGATCTTTCTTGAAATGCGTACATTTGATGACGAAAAATGAATACAGATTAACTTTAAACTGTGTTAAACTGTAGTTTTTTAAATTACTGTAAATAAATAGAATTGGATCCATTGTGAATTGAAATATTCACTTCTATACAAATTGAGTAGATTATCTGTTTAAAATTTTTAACATTAAATAGAAATAAAAGTAAAATTGTTGAAGTTAACGTTATTCAATTCATAAATTGCATGATTGCTTTTTGTATTAGCTAAATTATCAACTCGTGCAATTATACTTTTAAAAGAAATGTTTTAACATGCCATACAGATTTTAAATGCGTTAATAATATGGTTTGTTGTTTTTTTTAACTCTTATTTTGAGAAAGTTGTTGAAAATTTGCGTTCAAGTAATGAGCAAACAAAAATACAACCGGCTTTAAATAAAGCAAATTTCCTGCTTTGTGTAAAATAAGCCTAAATTTCAGCATAGTTCAGCTGCAATCCTCATGAGTAATTTTGCATTGAGAAATTTAAATATACTTGGTTGCATAAAAAAATACATCATTCAAGCATGCATGATTGCAGGTGCAAGATTAAATGTAAGCTGAAAAGTACATTTCCATCAAACGAAATGAAAAGCATAGCAATCAACGTTGCAAACAGTAAATATTACTTACGAATAATTTTGTCGATGATAAATAAGGTTTTGTCAAAACTGAGATTAAGTGAACAACAGTACTTGACTGAAGCTGTTGGTTGAAAACAGACGTCAGTCGACCTCCTCCTGAGCTATGTGAACAGCAGCCAGTGATCAATGATTGCGGCCAGTCTCGAAGCAGCCTGAGAACGTCTAACTCTATAGGCTTCTATTGTGCTTGACCTAACCTGATTTTTCTATCAAAATTGTTACCTTTGTATTCAACCGGTCCTTTTTCGGGCAGGCGGGCATTATAGGAGTTCGGACCATGTCTGGAACTTCTTCACAAAATATTTCAGACTGTCATTTTAACCATGCTAGAGCTTACTATTACATTGGTCAAATCTTTCTGAAATATAGATGCCAAACAATGCCAAAAATGATGACCGGTCATCAACAGCAATGTGTAGTTGCCAGCTGCTTCAGACAACAGCATCTACTGTGATGCAGCATTTATTGTTACATTTTGCTATTTTATTGTATTTAATTTATGATTTTTTATGATGGCACAATCCAATTCATTATAAAATGCAGTCATTCTTAGAATTTAATAAATATTCGATGTGCTGTTTTTCAATCATGAATACACAATAGCGAAAAGTCGGTTTTCAAAGGATCACTTCCGTTAAAATTTACTTTCAATAGCGTGAAAGAGAAACGGAAACTTTATTTTTGCTAATTTAATATAAAATTCTGAACAACAGCAAAACTTTTTTCCGTTCACGTAAAAATGTACAATGTAAAAGTATATCGATGCATAAATATATAAAATAATGAAGAATAACAAAAAACTAGCATTTTACTGTCTTGGTTAACATCATACGCTGATAATAATAAGTTTAATTTTTCTACTTTTAGATTTTAAAAATGACATATATGAGATTGTAGTGGATTTTTTTTCAAAATTTAATGATAACCTAAATTAAAAGTACACTTAATGCTCAGTTGAATGCATCCTCCATTTATTTAATATGTAACGTGACAATAATCGAATGCTTTGCATATTAATTCATTGAACTGTTGCAAAAGCTACTGCGCATATATTGTCTGGCCAGGGAAAGTAAATGCAACAAATATATTTATATTTATTTATTTGGTGGGTTGTTTTTCTCCAGATTTAAGCAACAGTTAGCTGTTTTGTGACTCTTAACCGGACAAGATAAGCCTGTTGTTCAAGTAATCATTTTCTTGATCTAAGGGCAAAAAAGTCCAATAAAGTGCTTTAACAAAATTGAAAAAGCATTCAAACGACGTTTTATAAAATTGTTTTACCTTTTGAAGCTATAATACTTGAGAAGCGCTTTCCGTTGTTAATATGATCCAAAAATTGGAAAATAAAATAATCAAAATCGTATCAGTTATTACAGTTAATTCATAAAGTTACAAAGAATTGTAACAAACACGGGCTTTTTATAATTACTCGTTTATACTTTTGTTGTTTATAAATACAAGTTAATTTTAATTTTAATTGTAGATTTAGAAAAAAAGTTCGCATCCTTACTTGAAGTGTAAACCTTATACATTTCCTTGACTTATATAGCATGAGAAATCTTCCTTTACAGTCTTACCCGTTAGTATTGATAGAAAATAAGTTAGTACAAGGTCAGATTGCAAATAATTGAAAAAGAGCTCATACAAGCAACCAAGACATGATACAGACAGTGGATAATACACCTACATTACTTGACAGAAATTGAAATATTCGTTTAACCTTGAATAACTGACTCTATTAAATCTGTGAATGGAACTTTTTTAAGTGAAAAAGACAACATACACACATATTTTAGTATTCAAGCTGAATTTTGTGTTTTCAAATGAAATTAAAATGCAACGAATATTCAAAATGCAAAAACAGTGAAATTATGCAACATGATGAACACTGTGAAATAGAATCTTTAAAATATGAAGATTAAGGATACCAATTAAAATCTGTGGTGTTGATTAGTCGGCTAATATGGTATTGTTGCAATTGCTTAAAAACAAATTCACATTGTATAACGATAAACGGTTCAGATAATCAGGCATTTATGTGATCACAGTTAAAACACATTTGTCACCTCATAGAAAATTCAATAGTCACAAAAACAAACTTTCCACGCAAATTTGATATATTGCATTCAGAATAATATGCCCAAAACTTTCTAAGTGAACAAACCCAGCAAAATCAGTACTCAATAATAAAGTTGCGATAATTGCCAATGCCAACATCTGCACCAAAAATGAATTTATTACAACTGAAGCAATCCGAATTTCCTCATCTGTGAATACCCTACACAATGAGATTACGCCCACTGAAATATGAAAAGTTGGCAACGACAATTTGCAAATCAGGATCACATTCAGAAAAAGGACTTATATTACACAAATGGCTGCAGCTCCAACAAATACATTCTCAAAATGCAAAACCGTTTCATTTACTAAAAATCACAACTCATAGTTGAGCAAAAAGAAAGTTCCAGGTTCGCAAATTTATTATGCATTCGCATGGGCAATGTGCCAACCTTTTAGAGGCCATATATTCCACATCCACATGGCAGTTTCTGATGAAATTCTGCATAACATTATCATTAATCAATGCGAGTGTGATCCTATTAGAAAAAGAAATTTTGAAGCTTTTCGCCAACTTTCGCAAAACAGCAAAGACTATATATGAACACGAAATTCCGAAATTTTCGAAAAACATTTTTGTTATCCAATCTATCAGATTTCTACTAATTTATCGTCTTTTTATGATCTATTGATCGTTTGATTGATCTATTTATATCGTTTTTTTATGATCAATTGAATTGAATTTCTGAAATTATTGCCGTTAAATAATCATTAATTGCTGCAAATCAAATCGTCAGCGTTGTAAATGTTTACTTTGCGAAAAAGTAAACATATCATGGAAAACAGTCCTCGTTACCAT
>NW_003526948.1:512808-585267 GCF_000181795.1 Trichinella spiralis | reverse complement strand
TAGCTGGATGCTAATAATGCTCTCTTGTCTTCTCTGCACAGTGCTGCATTGCCAATGTAGTTTTCTCAAGTCATCAGGTATAATTTATTTTATAAATAAATGCAAATGAACGTTGACGGAAATTATGTTTTACCGGTAAATATAAAAATAAGCATGTATGTATGTATGCTTGTGTTGCATTGTTAAAGCTGTTGATGAGTTGAATTTTATCAGGAATATATATGTTTAGTTTATTTTAAAGTTATTTTAATTATTATTATGTTGCTTGTTTCAGTCAATTAGTCCATCAAATTTTGCTCCTGGTTTCATTTCGCCAACAAGCTATTTATTCTGCAGTCCGTTGACAACTCCCAAACAGACACCGCGTTCGACACCAATACCACCACGACTTTTGTTCGAAGAAGCCGGACCTGAATTGGCTTATTTAATGCAGTCGATGTTCTCCAATCCCAGTGTTGACGAATCTAGTATTCTTTTAAAAGATGGTATGAAAATTATCATATTTTTATGTGCTCAATTAAGAAAGAGGAAACGAAAAAAATCCTGATATACATCACTGAAAACGAATTGAGATGTTGAATGAGTTATTATTATTATTATTCATTTTTAATACCATTCTAACTTATAGTAGCCGTGGAGAACTACTTGTGAGTTCAGTTATGAAGTACAGGATTTTGTTTCAAATAACTAATAGCTGCTCTTTGCAGAAAGTGTATTTATGTACGTTTTTTATTGGTGATTGGTATTTTTGCTTTCAGTGTCGGATCAATTTTTGAACTTTTTCAACAGTAATCAGTCAACTTGCATTGCATCTTCAAATTCTGGCAACAACAATAATACAGGCGTTGTATCACCTTCAATGTTTACGTGTACATCATTTGCAGCATCTTTGCCAACGTCCAATGATGAAGCCGCTGCCGAAGCAAGTCCTCGTCCTTTGGATCTTTCGTTGAACACTGTGACAAGTAGTAATCACGCTAGCCGCAGAAAATCGAATAGAGTCTCTCAAGCGTGTTATACTTTTATACCGGATGTGGCCGATTCCAATTCCTGCTTGATGGGATGCAGTTGTGAGACTGATTTGTCTTTGGAATGTTCCAGCCAATCTGTCGGCTCCCCTCCTGCCAAGAAGACGAAACGTCTTTGAGATTTTCCCATCCACTTTTATTGCTTGTCAGTATTAAGGTTGTTTCAGTTTTGCAGGTTTTCATTTTTCATGTGTGATGGTATAATACCGCCGAGTAACACTCTGATATTTAAATGAAACTGCTTTACAATACCGGGAAAAATAGTGCTGACATTAACAGAACGATATTGTAATGCAGCAGAAGTCAGGAGATCAGTGATAATAACAACGTTATTGACAGAAAATACCTAAATTACGAACTTGGGGGCAACAGCAGTGATCATTGCAACTTATCAAGTCTTCGTGTAATAATTTAAAAAGCTTTGATAATAAATTTTTGAAAAAAATCTTTTTTTGATTTTTTGTCTTTAAAGCATAAAACAATATTTATCTTATTAAGTAAATGGTAAATTGTAGGAACGTTAGGGGTCTAGTTAACTTGAAGCTGTTATTTGAAAAAGTGAATTTCGCTAGTTTACGTTTGCAATTTTGCATTCAATTTATGAAAGATATCAATATAAACTTAGCATAAAATAATTTATTAAAAAAGTACGTTAATTTTTATTAATTAATTTACAGCACTCATTTTTGTTACGGCAGTTACTTTTGCTTATTATCATCATCATTATTATTATTTGTGACTAAAATTTATTTTGTTTGTAATTAATAAACTAAAAATATTGTTTTAATTGGTAAAAGTTTAATACAGTGCATATTTCATGGATGTATTCTTAATTTTTATTAAATAGTCGTTGTATGCACTATGGAAAATGGAAAAACTTTGTTAATGTTGTGATTTTTATGGTTGAATTTAAATGCCTATTTATAGTTTTAATGCTGCTAAAATTTTCTTGAGTATTTTAGACGAAATGTTGAATTTAAACTTAATGACCACATAATCATAAAACTTTATTCAGTGCAATTATTGAAGAGTGACGAAGGCGCGTTTTCCTCTTTGTCGATGCTTGATAGACATCAGCGTTTAAAGAATGGCGAGTTATTGCATCAAAACGTAAATTGATGCTATTGATAAAGATGCTTTAGATTTGGGATATGAAATTATTACTTTTATTGATTTTTATATTTATTCAAAAGCTTATCTGACAATTGCTTTTCCAAACTTACGAAACTCTATCTGATTTCTGCCAATGATTGACGTAAAATACACCAAGTGATAAAAAAAGTGTTGATTCAAGAATATTTATTTAATAAATTGAAAAGTGTGATATTTGTTTATAAAAAATAAAATTCATTCAATAGATTTACTCTTGATTATTTCAAATAAATAACACTGATTGATATCTGGCTAATTTCTGGCAAAATACTGAGCAACAATGTTGTAAACTTACTTTAATGTTAAAGTAAATGATTTAGATTAAAATGAGCTCTTCATTAATTAAATATAAATGTATATTTCCTAAGCAGTATTTCAGTTTACCTAAAGACTTAAGCTTATGCTAATTTATTACGTTTGTCTAAAAGCAGATTAAGATTGCAAATTCTTTGGCGCTAATTCATTCAGTTAGTTTGTCGTACAAACAGTGGCATACATTGATAACATATAATCTAGTTTTGCATTCTTCGTAATTTCAAATATTATGAAAGTAAAATAAAATATGCAAATATTTCAGTGAAGTTCCAAATGTTTGATATGAATTTCGAAAATAAAATGTTTTTATACTGTAAACTTCAGTTATGAATATATTGCAGAACAATAAAGGTTGTAGTTAGAATTTCTCGTGAATTTATTATTGCATTAAACTATCGGTTACCACAACTTCAATATTGCCTATTAAAAGAAAATTTTTAAAAAGTTAACTTTCTGCACGAATACAATGTTTGTTAAAAGTTATGTCGGTATGATGGGACAGTCAAGTAGCATTTGATTTTTCTAGTGCAATAAAAATCTCACATAAAACATTCAGGAAAGACATAATCCATTGACTATGTGTTCTAAAAATACATTGTTAGTAGTAATTCCACAAAAAGAAGCTAGTAAATATAAAATTCAAAATATAGTGCATTTTATGATGGCATGAGTTATGATGCATTAACTATGATAAATCTATTGATTTGAAAATATTATTTGTAACTAGAAGATAATTTACAATATGCGTATATTTCTACAATAACTCATCAGTCAGTAATTATTAAAAAAATACTTTTGTGATTCAGTTTTGTCGTAATTATTTCGTGCATTAGTTGTTAATACGCCAACAAATGTATTACTGTAACTTATACATACTTACTTACCTGATTATAACTAACCTATTTTCTGTCCGCGCGCGCATTCCGCCGGTTGATTAGTCTCTTATTACTCGTTCGTACTACTACCATTTTAACTGAATAAAGCTACATTATACGCGACAAGTTTCAAACGATGTATAATTTTAAACTATATTAAGGATGAACTTTCTCAGCGGAAGAGCGAATTTGAATCACGTAAATATTGCATTATGTATAATATAGAGGTGAGATATGAAGGAAGTTGCATATGGTCTTTGTTGAACAGCTATTCTTATTCTTAAGCCAATGAGGTGATGATTAGGAAATCAATATTAAGCTGAATTTATGATCAGACCGACAGTCGACAGGCCCGTTGGAACCAATCGACAATTTTGCCGCCTGCAATCGTTTATTCTTCATATTTCTCGGCGACAATTGCGCTTTTTGTCTAAATGAGTTGTAAAGCGAAAGATTTATGGGTAATCCAAACTCATTCTTTCCAGGAACTGGTTGTCGACTGCAAGATGCGTAGAATTGAAGAATTAAAAACTTATTTTTCAATGCCTGCACTTTAACCAAATGCTTTTGCTTGCTAAGCTAAGAGCAGCTAATGTCCAGAAGGAGTTATCAGAGGTCACAGTCTTGGGCAGTTGCTTTCTTTTAATGGACTAATTTCAGTTGCAGATTTGTTCTTTTATTTTAACATTAATTATTATAGTTGAGTTGGAACGAAGCTCAACTTAGATCAACATATGCCAATGCAATTATTTCACCATTATTTAGATCAAAAGTCACTAGCCCGACAAAATCAGACTTTACCAAACGTCGAATTTGATCAGCCAATTCCCAACTACCAACACTGCTTTGGGTTTTCATCATCGCACTAATGTCAACAGAATCCCCCGCCACGCGCTATTGAAAATCGAGATTACTTCTCGTCATCATCAACATCCATTCAAATATTCATATCTGTCTTTTTGGTAAGTGTTTTTTTAAGCGTTTTTTTTATTGTAACAATATTATTTTGTTGTTCCATGTATCAAATTATTGATAAAAAACTTGGTAAAAAATAGAATCAAATTTATAAATTCTTTTCCCTTACTGCCCTGCAGGTTCATAAAAGTTGCTCAAGCAGATAATGTAACATTAAAGTCGGATGATTACTTAAACTGAACCCAATCAAAATTTGTTAAAAAATTAAAGCAAGGAATTGTCAACTATTTAATCATTCCAAGAATTATATTGAAATATATTTTAATTTTTACAATTAATAAACGAAATAAACCGAAAAACTTTGATGTGTACAGCGCTGCGTTTTCATATAAATATGACTTCGTAAAAAACTTTAATTTTCTTTTATTTTATATTTTTGAATTTGTCTACTTTTGAGAGAAGTATTATGCATCATAGTAAAAAGATTTCCTAAATATTTCTGTGGAGCTTTATAAATTGAAAGAATAATTTACTGAATAACAAAACTTGGTTTCAACCTCATGCTCAACAACTATTTTTTCGTCTTTAAGATTTCTTGAGGTGCAAAATGCATAACAAAACGGTTTTAGTTGTTCAATCGGGATGCATTTTTTACCTTGTAATTCAATTAAACGCTATTGTGTTTTGTAGAAAATGAAAAATAATTAGAAAACGTTTTCTGAAGATGAGTTTGCGATAAATGTTAAATATCTTGTCAATGTTGCAAAAAAGATCGCTTAATTTAATACAAATTAAAAACTTTTTTAATGTATAAAAATTGTTCTTCACCTTGAGGTTTTCTGTTGTATTTTTATTGAAGGTCTTGGGTTTTTTGTTAAAAATTTTGCATAGAGGCTCTCATGCAAATAACAGTTTGATATTAAGGACTGCATTGATAAATACGACGTTTTCATCACGTTCAAATATGAATCACGAATACTGCGCATTTTAACGTTTTAATTTTCAACAAAAAATATCCACCAAATGTTCATTATCAGTATAATATGCCAAAGGAAGAATATTTTCTACATGAAAAGTGAATTTGGTCAAAGAAAACAGAGATTTTAAATTATAAAAGGCAGTTCATTCTTTTACAAAGATGCTTTAAGTTACAAGTTGCGCAAGCCAAATTTGGCATTAGTAAGTTTATCAGGAGCTATAAGTTTGAATTAGAGATTGTTAGTTGGTCAGTTATTTTCTACATCAAAAGGCTTGAGCATCTGTGAAATATCTTACGTGGATAAAGAGCAAAAGTTTGAAGTAAAATGATGATAATCTTTAAGAATTTGTTGCTCACACATGTTCAAATGAAATCAGAAGCAGTAGCTTCCTTTGCTTTTTATCCTTTGTAATAAACCAGCAGTGAAATAAGATTTTAAAAATAATTGCACTAACATAATATAATGCTTTTATTTGAGAAGCAGATGATGCTGTTTATTTTTAAGCAAAGCTGAATAGGACTGTTAGCTAAACAGCAGTTTCGTTATATAGACTTAGAGGTGCAGAATGTTAAATAAAACAGAAGAAAATATTTGTGAATCTTATTGACGATGGAGTTATGCTAGTATGCTAAGTACAGTTTACGTGGCAGTGTATTTTCTGAAAACAGAACACTTAATTCAATTGTGGACCACTCATTTTCTTCATATAGCCAATTTTCAGTTTGGTAAGCCTATAGTTACGGATCGATATCAAGAAAAAATCGAAAAAATTAAATTCACTCAAACAGTAGCCACCAGAGTTAAGGCTGTGGATGTGCTTTTATAAGATCTTTCACAAGTGATTGGCTTCCGTTTTGTGCATTTTATAGAATTTTGATTTTCATAGTAATAAAGGACTATATGGCAAAGTCAATTGTGTTGCCTAAAATGATCATGTTCATTTCTAAACGCAAAATATCCTAAGGGAACTTTACGCTGTTCTGTTTAGTAAAAATTAGATAAGATATTTAATTAGGACTATTCTATTTCTTCATAAAGCAGTGGATAAAAGTTATATATTATTGTATGTGCTTGTCCACCAAAAAGCCCGTCAAGACGACAGAAAATAAGTCTATCTTCACAATGATGCATGGGTAAGAAAGATTATGCTTTTCATTGTCTTGCCACTGGTCTTATTAAAAAAAGAATGCATCTTTTAGTCTATTATAACTTCAACGTTATTTCTACTTTCACTTTACAAATTAATTATTAATTTTTTAATTATGTGAAACAACATTGAACTTATTAAGAAATAAGAGATAAATATGATCAGTGCCTTGATATGCACTATAAAATTTGTTGTCAACAAGTCAATTTTATCTAAAGAAAGTGGACTTTTGTTTACATGACAAAGTATCCATCTGTTCTAGTCTAGTGAATAAGGGCAAATTAATGCTTTTCCATGTTTCTGTTTGAGCATTTCATTTAACATGGATAACTAGCAATAATTAACTGGAATTTGATTTTCAATTTTACAATTTTCAACTGTCAAGTAAATAAACTAATCCTATGATCAAGATGACATTTTTATTAATTTCACCAATGTTTGTTTATCAGCAATTTATATTGTTCGTTCGAAACGGATTTCAAAATTTTTCAACATCTTCAAATTGACTTTATATATTTGTTGTAGGAACAATTTGCATTGTTTGAGCTTCGTTGAACAAGCATGCATTTTATGAAATTTAAAATTGCATTTATTTTTTCAATGAAAACCATTATACTATTATTCACCGTATAGCTGGCTTACTTCAGTAAAGTTTTAAATATAAATTTTGCAGTAAATTGCAATTATTTATATATTATGTTTAAAAATCAAAGTATTGAACCACAATTTAGCGAAGTTTGAAACTGAGAATTGAAGCTTGAAGTTTGCACCAGTTTGGTTTACAAAATTAAAACTAATGAATGATAATCCAATTTAATAGACCGTAAAGTTGAGTAGTAATCTGCTTTCCATTTCAGCAAATTCATGCAAATAATTAGCTTCAGTATTTGTTGTTCATGATCTATTTTTCACTGCGTAGCGTAGCACATATGCTTGCTATTTTCAACATACTGTATTTTTCAAGAATTCAAATTTATAATTATCACTTATGAAAGAATGCTTTGTAGAGCAACTGTTTGAAGGAAATCACATTTTGGCGATATGGTTTACTAGGGAAATAATTTTGTATGATAAGGTGCCTTTTTATTCCAACAAAAAAGTAATTTCTTTAATTACTTTTAAGCCATATTTTATTGGTTTTCATTAGAAAGTGGCATAATAAAGATAAAAAGTAAAGTACTTGCAGATTTTGAAATGGTTTTCGTGTAAGACAATACTGAAAAACGAATTTGTTTTCGTCCCCGATGATTTTTCTTCTTTTAAGTGATTGCACAAGCAGATAGCTGTGGTTAGCAGAAAGCTGTAATTAACTTTGAAGCGCTATCTCGTCGTGGGTGTTTAAGCACAATTCATGTTTACGAATACTTGAAAAACTACAGCTGCTCATTTTGTTAAATGAAAAATAGTTGCATCATAATTTAATATTATTTTTAATAACTGAAACAATAATTACTGTACAAGCAATTATGTTACTATTGTTCTATCTGTGGATAATTGGGGGATTTACATTTTTATTAAATTGGCTAGGCTAGGATAAATCTACAATTGAAATATCTACGAAATTTTTTTGGAAACTGTTTAAAATGATCATCAGTTGTATCTAGTATTTCAATCGCTGAAAGTACAAATTTGTAATTTCTATGATTTTGGGAATTATTATTTAACACTAATGTTTTGAAAAATACATTCGAAGAAGGAATATTACGCTCATTTATTAGATAAATGAAATAAAATAAAATAAAATAAAATAAATAAAATAGCTGTATTTTATTTTATATAATTAGCAATATTATTTTTCAGAATAGGAGCACTGTTTTCATGTTGTACAGACAATGTAAAGAGATGCGCACTTGTATGATAAACGTGATCGATATTTTTTGTTTTAATTTATCGATTTTGTCTGTCATGATGAGAACCTTTCAGTTTTTTTGCATATATTATGATTTGAGCTAAATCACTGCAAGAAGTGTTGAATGTTAATAAAGGCAGACAGACATCTATTGCCAAAACTTATAGAATAAAAGATTGAAAGTGGCACTTATTTGATTTTATTCTTTGTTATAATGATGAGCTTTGTAGTTACTTCATTACTTTGTGATTTCAAAAAATCACATTTGAACAACTTCGTAATCTATATTATGCTGTTTTAAATTAAATTACTAAATTAAATAGCAAAATTAATTGCAATGACAGATAAAATTAATGTGCTTTTTTAATAGTTTAGTTTGCCATCTGATCATTTGCCATAGTTATGCAGATTTATGAAAGCTAACTTTTCAAATGTTTTGGAAAATCATTCAGTTTGTTCTAAACTGGAATAATAATTCAGCACCGTTTTATAATACTTTTTATTTTTATGTTGAAATGCAAAAGCAGGATGGCTATATAAATTCTACTGCATGTGTAGCTTCTGAAATGTGCTGATTAGATTTTTCACAAAGTAGCCTGTGGCTTCTTCATTGAAGCCTATATCTTAGTTTTGTAAATAAAACACGGTTATATAATGTATATGGAGTTGCCTTATAACTCAAATTAGAAAAAAATTGATATTTACAATAAAGTTACATTTGATAAATGTTAAACAATAAAATAATAATTTCATTAAAAATATTTCTTTAAATGTTACTTAAACAGTAGAAAATCAAAACTTTTCATGGCAAAACTGAAAATAGATAAAATCAAAATGCGTTTTTCTAAACTTACTTGGCTGTAAAATCTACTTTTTCTGCTCAAATGGATATTACATTATCCTATTTCAAAGTTATAAAGTAAAAGCTTTTTCACTTTTCTAAATTAAAATTACTTTTGCATGTTCAAAGTAGGTAGATAAAACAATAAATACGTCATTGAATGAAATATAATATTATTCAGTCTAATTGTATGTTCAATCGCAAATGGTAAAATACATATAGAAACTTCCTGTTTTTTTATGTTAAATTTTATTTATTTATTATATTCTATCGTAACTGTATTTTGCAAAATGCACTCAACAGACAAAATACCATTTTATTTGAAGTAAATCACTCATTAGCATGTGTGCGCATTTCAGTTTACTTTAACCTTGTTTAAACTTTCCACACTTTATTTTTCTACTTCTACTACTCTATTAGGGGTGAAGTGTATGGAAAAATAACCGCTGATATTATAATTTATGTGAACAGCAATTGTGCTTATATCATTTTCTAATGCTTTTGTTTATTTGTTTATTTTTTGGAAAATATTGCAATTAAGCGATCTGCGACAAATTTTACAGTCTTAAATAAATTTCAATAAAACCCTAAACGAACAGCTATGAACTAAATAGCGGCTTTTTTCTTTTCACTAAACCGTTTTCTCCAAGTGGAACGTGTCATTGTTTAGAAGCAGGAAACTAAAATGATTGACACATGCATTTATCAAACAGCATTTTGGGAAAATATAATGACTGATAGGTTTTTTAAATAAACTCTTTCGTGCAAATTACTTTTTGTTGTATGCAGAAAAACATTTTTTTCTTTCTATTAATAGAGTTCATATCTTCAATTTGGTGATTTCATTTGAAGCTGCATATGTTCAAGTAGTAAAGTGTAAAAATCTGAAAATGAGCTATTTTTGAAGTTTATGGTAACAGAATCTACGAAAGCATGCATTATCAGATCTCTTACACCTGTTAATGCTGCAATGGTTAAAGTGTTAGAGAATTGAATTAGGAAGTATGATTCTGTTTTGAATTTCTAAATTTAAATTTTGGCTTATTATTAGATTTTCAGCTTATTGATGTCGATTTGTAGAGGAACAACAATTTTCGCTGCTTTTTGCTAAGATGGATATATTAGAACATGCGCAAATCACTTTACAATGCGTTAAAAAGCGTTGCAATAAAGGTTCATTGAATGTGCGTCTACGCATTTGGTAACAGCGACATTAACTATCTTTAAAATGATAAAATTAAAGTCAAGCACAGAAATTTTGAATGATAAGAAGAAAAACATTTTATTGCTGCTGGCAGTTTCAAAGCATAGATGTATATGACTGGAGTTTGGTAACTATTGACAAATTCACCAAATGAATTTAGTGATTTTATGAAAGCAGTAATGCATCAGTAATTAGCTTGCTTATATATGGCAGGGTTCGACGATGCGTTATAGCTGCGCTTCAGTATTTTCCTTAACGAAGAATAAGGTTGAATTATTGCGTTTATTGAAACAGTTTAACCGTTGAAAAGGTTTACACTGATAAGTTAAGCTGACCGTGCTGAAATGTCGACACAACTGCAGCATGCGATTAAATTAAACGGTGAGGCAGGGGTTAGCTACAACTACAACATCTAGTCGATGCTTTTTGTTTCCTTCTACTTAATTGTAATGCATAATCGGCTACTATTCTCTTTGTTAAATACAACGCAAGTGAAAGAAGAAAATAATCATGGCAATGTTTTTGCCCTATCATGCGTCAACTATAAGTTGTTGCTTTCTATTGAAGCAATAGATTTCAACTGGTCATTTGTTTAAGTGAAATTTTTTGAGATATAACATATCCAATTAAAACATTCTTTTTGTAAATGTACAGTTTGAGGATGCTGATTTTGCAGGTCCAGAATGACCAAGTAAAGATAAATAGCTCTGCTTTTCCATGCTTTTCTTACTATTAATAAAGCATTGATGATTTTTAAAAAAGATTATAAATTTTTATTGCGATGGCATTTTTTTATTTGATAAAAGATTCGTACGTAATGCGCCAGGGCTTAGACATATATAATTGAGGTTATAGTTGCAACAGTTTTCATCTGTAACAAAAGCGAGGCTTTTCAAACTTTAATTTTTAGTATTCAAATTTTTTAATGTTAAAATTTTCGAAATATCAGCACTATGAGCAGCTGGATTTGTTTTTAAAAACTGCTTTCTATTTTAAAATTATTAAAATACCTTATACAGGATGTATTTTGAAATAAAATGAGATCAACGTTCAGGTTTTTGCAAATTACATTTGCTTTAATTTAAAAAAATAATTAATGGTCGAATTTAATATCCAAGTTAATATTCTATATAAAGTATAATAAAAAAAGGAAAGTAAATTTTAATAGTTTGTAAAATCTTGTGACGTATGAGCAGATTTTATGCCTGCAGCAGTTGAAATAATGTTAGTTATAGAATTTCAGCGACTTAAATAAATGCAACTGTGACTTTAAGCTATAATGCATTTTACATTCTTTTCTTTATTTTACGAAACATGTCGACAGCGGCATACTAAAACGAATAATATTATTTGATGAGCATGTATATTATACTAAGTGAAAACGAAATATTTATTGCATTAACGGGTAACAGGAAAAAAGTAGAAATTCTTAATTTGCGCAATCTGACAACCAGAGACAACAGTCGCGCACGGTAGGCGAAGTTTGGAACAATGAAAGCTTTCCCGAAGGAGTCTTTACGGCGCATTTGTTTCGCTATAGCGCGCCTCTCTTACATATATCGATCTTCAGTGAAAGACAAACTTTGGCGGCCTGCGCATTACCAGATGTTTGCCAGTGCCGTGGCGGTAGGCTGCTCTTTGCATGCTTGCAAAAATTAACAAATCACAATTTTTACATTTGCTTTTATTGTTCCATGTGTGCTAGCTTAAACGGTATGCATTTAAATAACGAATATGCATTCCATTACAAAGCAATAATTTGTCAATCTAAATTTGCTCCATTGAATAAATGGTCGTCTTTTAGAGCTAGTGAACAAACCGTACGAAAGCGGCAATTCATACATGATGCCTATTGTACAATGGCATAGTGGTGTTTTGGACGAAACTTCTGTATATCATGTTGACTGAATTTATAAAGTAGTTTTACATTGAATTATTATCACTTAGGATGGTGCACATGCAAACGATGAAGAAGATATTCAAAATGTCGAATTACCGCCTGCCGTACTGTCCAGGCGAGATGCTTTAGTTCCCGAAGATCGCAAGGTAACTTATTTAATCCATGTAAAATTCCTTGCATTTCAGTAAATTACATTCTCCCACCTAGGTGATTGAACGTTCCGATTCAGCATCTGACGCTAATTGTAGGTAAGATGCTACATTTTGCTTATGCTTTCAATTAAGCTTTAAAAAAATTTTGCAATTATTTAATGTAGTGATGTTTTACAAGTGTTTGTTTCATTTATATACATAATGTTGTTTGATGCATCAGATCATTTCAATAGGTCTTAAAGAGTAGAAAGTGAACAAACTGAAGGAAAGTAATTTGCTTTATAACTTTTTTACTTTTTCTAATGCTTTCTCTTTCTTCTATTATAAATAAATTACGTGAAGCGTGTTGAAAACGAATGCTAGTCAATTTTAAAGAATGAATTTTATTTGACTGTAATTTTAGTAATAATTATTTTATTATTCATAGTCAAGGTAATACTTTCCAGTTGCAAAATTTAAAATTCCAATTAAGAGACATTTAAAGGAGCAGATGTAAAGAAATTTACAAAACGTTGTATATTTTGTAAGTCCGATGTGATCTTTCCTTGTTGACACACACACACACACAATCAGATTGAATATCGGTGAATAGAAGAGCATTTAAAATTTAACTTCATCCGATAACTTTGCACTTGAATATACATGCTTGTTGCGCTTTGATAAATAAAAAATGTAGCTGCTGATTCTTATCAGCAGTAGTATGGCGATAAACGTTAGCTTCAGTGCGCTGCATTGTTGGCACTTTCAACGTTGCCCACGGCTATACTGCGCAGCAGAAGGCGAAATGAATAATTTGAAATCAGTAGTTTCATTTTTAACTAGTGCGGCTGTTTATGCAAATACTGTGATATGTAACGTTTATTCAATTCAAGCAATTCAATTTGACTGGAGTTTTCAACTGGAATTAATCTAAGGTGGAATTGCAACTGGTATGCATATATAATATATCTGTTTTCAATTGTAAGCAAGTGTTTTTAAGCACAATTTTAATTATATAAAAGTCATTTTTATTTTTCGTAAAAAAGCAATCTTTTTACGAGAAAGTGTTTTGACATTTTGATTTTAGTTTTGCTTATGGCTTTTTTATTTTTAAAGTACTAAAAATATATTTTAGTTTTTGCTGCTGTGAATGGGAACAAGGAAATTATTTTTATAATAATATGTAACTTTTTGTTTTTGACACTTTTAATGTTGATCAGATAAATTTTACTTTTCAAATGGCTGTGCAAGAAAGGGGATATTTGTAGAATATTTTTGGCACAGAAAAGGAGAAACAAAGCAACTTTGGCATAAACAGTCAAAAATTAGATAACTAGTTTAAGGCAAACATCATTAACTGATAAGTGCTAAGATAAGGATTGCCAAGCTACAAGAGCGAATCAATGCGATTAATTCAATCAGTAAATTTCCAGCGGCACTTCATGGGAAATAAGCGCCGCACAATTTTATTGTTTCAAAGCCTCACAAGAATTTTAATCAATTTGCTACTTGTAGCATATTATTTTGTCCAACTTTTGCAAAAGCATGGTTATGGGAAAATTTTTCTTTTACTATTTACACAACTGCAAGTTCAGCATTGATGTTTTTGAGTCGAACAGTTATTCCAAGTATACTATTATTATTATTATTATTCGTATTTTAATCATCTTAATTGCCTAGCCATTTTTATACCCTGCGAAGCAGGCGATTAAAAAATTTTATCATTCAACAATAAGTCCGCTTTACATACGAATAAGTGAGCACTTTGGAAAACGAAATTTAGAAAATAAAAATTGTTTCAGGTTTATTCTTTTTCGAGAAACGATTTGATTCGTTTACAATTACATTTCAGTTCGTTCAAATCGATTCAGTTAATTGAAACTGTTTGTAATGAATATTTCATACCAGGGTGGTTCATCTAGAACGGTTGCACGTCCCACTGAGACAATATGAGAATACAGAGACTAATTATATGGCATGATGCAACGGCTGGTAATTAGTATAAAGAACGAATAGTTAGAATCTCTCGAGTAAATGGATTCTCTTCTTTCTTCTTCTTCTTCTTCTTCTTCTTTTTGCCGCCTTGTTTTTTGAATTGCATATTGTTGAAGTGAAAATTTTTCGAACTACGCTTATCTCGCGTCAGATAAAATTGCTTATCGTTAAACGTTTCCCTTGTGGAGATCGCTTGTAACAAAAGATGGAACTATTTTTAATTAAATTTGTCATATGAGATAAATGCATAACTGTTACATTGGCAATTTCAAGCAGTCAAAGTGAAAATAATGTCCTCTGCTAAAACAACCGCTAAACATTTTTCTTTTATTCTTTAAATGGATCTGTTTTTCCCATTATTACTCAATAGAATTATATAAATTCAAGTTATTTGCAATCTTATTCTACTATTCGCGTGTATGCTTTTGGTAGGAGTATTGTAGCAATTCAATTTTCACATTGTTCTTACTAAATGAAGAAAGATATAAACACTTTTGTGCACCGTTTTCAAATGCAATTTAAAAAAATTTTTAACCTGAATATTGTAAATTGCATATTTGTTAAAGTTATAATGAAATATTAATAATCACTTTGTTCGCTGATTAAACTTATGAAATAGTAACAAGACTGCTTTTATTTTATAAAATTTGAAATTTAGCACAAATGCAGACGTCAGATTGTGCTGATATGATTTTTCAGAATATGAAATCGAACATTTACAAACCTATATTTAATATATTTGCTAGAAAAGTTGAAGAAATTAGGGTGGTAAAATTTTCATTTCATTCGTTCATTTCAAGTGAAAGTGCACTAAGAATGCGGGTGGAAAAAAAGTTCTGAATTTGATGCACATTGGTCTTAACATTTCCCTTTATTTGAAAATTCCATTTTTGAACATGTTATAAAATATTGGAATAATATGGCAGCCATTAAATCTTAATATGACTAAAGGAAAACATTTCAGTGCTCAAACCAATGCACGCTTTTTAATTATTTATGGGAAAAAGCAGTTATTTGGATGTTAAAGTTTTTTTATCTTGTTACTTTTAGAATTCAAAATTATCGTTTAATTTTATTGCAAAACTTTTTAGCAGTTGCAACAGCATATCTGGTGACAATTCTTTGTTTGCATCACAAAGAATCATGCTGCGAAACGAACTCCGACTCTTTCATCTTGCCATAAGTCAGCGTGAAATTATTCGAGCAGGTGAGTTTTGCAATTTTATTTTTTAATTTTTTTTCTTTTGATGAAATGTGAAAGTAAATTATGGAAAAAAATTATACCCAGTAAATAAGTAAATTTTGCCGATTACTTTGTGTGTGTATATTAAAATAGTTACTTGTTGAGTGATTTTAGCAATAACTGCGTTATTTGTAAAGGTTTTTGTCAATTTGTACTTGCTCCTTAGGATGGAGATTTCTTCAGAATACTTACCATTAGCATCTCCAGCAGAACTTTAATTATGTTGAATGTAAATTGTAGTTTGTCAAATGAATTTCATGAAACTTCATAAATATTATATATGTATAGGCGAAAAAGTCATTAATATGAAAAATAAATAAACATTCGCTTGAGCAATTATTTAATTGCATTGGCTTTTATAGCATTATTTGCAAATGAATATATTAATCTGTAATTTATTTTTCTCTAGAAGCGCTGTAAAATTCTTTTATTTCAACTATATACAGCTTTGAAAGTAAGATTGAGTAAATTTTTACAAATAGCATGTGGCAACTAACTCATTTTCAAGGTGCACTATTTTTGAAGAGGTTTTTATTATGTCATTAACTTTTTATACTAGTGAAAAAAGATTTTAACAATCTGTTTAATCAAATCAATAAAGCTTTTATAAATAACATTTTTTAAGTATGTAGTTCAGTGAGTTTACTTTAGAAGAAGTTTCCCATAAAGACAGTAGCACTTTAAGCGTTGAATTTACTGAAGGCGAACTAATCGCCGTTTGAAAACTGTAATTTAAAAATTGCAAATAAAAATCATTTATGGATTAAATTTTTTATAAAATAAATTTATGTGAGAAAAATGAAGTAAAAGTGAAAATTTTTTATTTTCAATTATCTGATTTGAGCTGCTTTTGAAGTTTCGTGTTGTGAATCAAATTTTACAGTGCAACCAACTAGATGAACGATAATCTATGGAATTTATAGATTTATTGGAAACTGAGTTACTTTTAATAATTTTTTTCTCTGTTAAATGTTGGACAATTCTTTAAACTTGTTGCTCAATAAAATAAAGAATCGATGTAATATTTTTTGAATCTGCATCCCTGACCTCTGTTGAAAGCACCTTACGCTTCGACCAATTTCTTTTCTTCGCTTTATTGATACTTCTTCATGAGTAAAGTATCAATTAATTGCTCTTGAGAGTACTTTTTGTATACAGAATTGATCTCTGTTCTAGTCTGCATGGTTAGAGCTCGCCTGTGCTTCCAGTGGAGCTTGACTTATTGGCAATAGCCACGCCCTTGTAAAGAATGATCTGCGGGGGCTACACTTTTTTTATTCTTTATTATTCTGCGATTTTTTTTGTTTGCCAGATATTGATTCCTGAAGTCAACTCACTTGCTTCAAAAGCCTCTTGCGCGTTTGCATAATTCAGGTCTAGCGATATAAAGAACACCCTGGCCAAAAGCTCAGTCTATGCGGAACTGCTTTTACAAAAGCACAACGTAAAAACATCATCATAAACGGAAATAAAATACACTTCTTTCCCATCATTTCAGTATAAGCAGCTTTTCATGGAAAACTCGGGTAACTTATAACATGTTTTCTAATTTCTGAATTTCTTTTCATAAACACATTTGACATTCCTATTATTTAATTATGATGTTTTCTGTAAATGTAATTTATTAATTTTAAAGCATAATAATAGGGTGGATGTTTTACTTTTATATTTCATAATCTATACTGGTGCGTAAAATGTTGCACTTTTGGTATCACAAACATGCCTTATTGTATTATCATTTGAGTGTATGTGCATGTTTGTTAGTTGATGAAGACTCAGTTATACTTTAATTAGTAAAAGTATCAATCAAGCACCGATAATGAAAACTCTGCTTGTTTCAGGATTTAATTCCAGAAGGGAAAATAGTGTTACTTTGAAAAAGCAATTAGTACGATAATGATAATATCACAACGTAATTGCTTAATAGGCGACACTACGCATCCCGTGCTACTCTTTCATAATGATATGTTTAAATAATATAGTAGCTAATAATAGTAAATGTTTTAATAAGTTTCTGTTTAAATAAGTTTTAAACACAGTTTTTCAGTGTTTGCTTACTTGCATAGCAACAGCTACATATACAAACTGTCTGAGCGTTGATGATTTTATGAAATGTAAATTTCTTTATTAGTTAATTTAATTTGTGCTGTAAACATTACACTTTTTAAACATGAACTTAAAAAGTGGATTTACATTAAATTGGACGCCACTGAATAAGTGCTGCTGTTGATTTTTTCACAGTATAATACTTACTGTTGAGAATGATGAGACTGAATGGATGTCGTAACTGAAATTGTTTTTTTGATTCGGTCAATGCAGATCTGTACTACTGTGATGTGATTTTCAGAAAGTTGTAGCTTAATTTAGAGCTTATAGATTCTAAAAATTGATGCGCTGCTTAATATGGCTTAGTGAATAGAATTTATTTACTGAAATACGCAATGTGACGTTTAAACAAGCATGAACTGAGCTAAATCCATACTGCCATTATTCACTTCTGATGAACAGGTTTTTCCTTTTTTTTTATTTAATTTTTACTTGCACTTTTAGGCTTGCAAAAATCCTCTAACAGCTCGCAAAAATTTGGTACTGGTGATGAAGGTAAATTCAGTACCTACGGTTTTCTTTGTGTTAATTTGTTAAGCATGTGAGGTATTTGCAATATGGTTTTTTTATTTAACTGCTTCAGATTTGTCCAAATCAAAATCTCCATGGATTTTTAAACGACTTGTAAGTAAAAGTTGAAATTTATACTGTAAATTTCACTTTTCTTCTTTGCAGTATGACTGGTCACAGAGAGCTAAAGCGCGTGAGATTATTCGTCGTGTTCGACAAGCCCTCGATTGTCAAGACAGTGAATACGTGAACGAAAAACTGCAAAGTTTTTTGGTAAATTATGTTTTTCATTTGTTTTAATTTGAAATGTTCCCATATTAAATGTTCATTTTGCAATGTAATTTCTATGGACAGCAATTTAAATGACAATTAATGCTTCATCGAAAAAAGGTCTCCTGCACAAAATTTCCACTTGGCAAACTGCATGTGCATGTTGTTGTTTTCTAATTATGATAGCTTTGAAAGCTGTTTATGCGAGCAAAATTTGGAATAGAGGTTGTGCTTGATGGGTGGGGGCAATGGACTACTTCTGACTAGTGAGTAACGTTTGCAAGATGATAATTGCTGAAAATTGATTTTCAATCTCAGCTGGGCCTGTTTGCGCAAACTTCTCCATTTCCAAACAGTCTCTAATAGTTTATTGTATGAGAATAACAATTCCTTTAACTTGCTTTGACAAAGTGGATAACGCCTGTTTGACACACGGCTCAGCAATAGTGCGATGCATGTTCATTGATTTGACTTTTGCTGGTCGAAGTCAGTAGTGGTTAAATGTTGCATAAATTTTTCCCCATACTGACAAATCGATCTGGCTTGAATCGTGTTGTTTGTGAATACATTAAAAATGTTTGCATGAAAAGAAATTGATTCATAGTTGATGATGGAAGATTGTTGAAAGACGCATGGCAGCAAAAAGATGGA
This sequence comes from Trichinella spiralis, assembly GCF_000181795.1. Classification (NCBI taxonomy): domain Eukaryota; kingdom Metazoa; phylum Nematoda; class Enoplea; order Trichinellida; family Trichinellidae; genus Trichinella; species Trichinella spiralis. Next base: position 566,155 of record NW_003526948.1, on the reverse strand, counting down.
AGAAAATGACGCTTTCGTGTCATATTCACCTTCAATCAGTAGTTAATGTGCTTTGAATTCAAACACACTCACTCACTCACTCATCTTCATCTTTATAACCTTTGCAATGGCACATGTTGGCGTCACAATCCCGCTTTCATCATCAACATTTCAATAATCTCATTTTTTCAAAGCTATTCAATCTTTGTCAATCACACAATCCTCAATGACAAATATTAATATCTGACATGTTTTTCTTTTTCTCTTCTTTGCATTAATAAGCGCAATTCATGTCAACGAAAATCACCTGCATGAGTTATTATGAACAGTTAGTTCAGTTGAGCGTTGATAGCAAATTTGCATTAATATAAAGCAAAACCTCTGTTTTAGATATTTTTTCTTCCTAACGTTCCAGTTCAGTCAGTAAGAGAGGAAATTAGTAAGAGGAGAATTTTTGCTTTTTCAGCATATCTGTGATGTCATAGTGATTCAATTACAATGTTATATAACTTAAATAACTGTAAAAAAGGATAAATTTGTTTCAAAATACTTTTTCTTATGAATTATATGGCGTATTTGATGCTGAGGATGTTTTGTAAATATGCGTTTGTAATGTTAGTGCTGCTAGCAGCAAAATTCAGCTGACTATGCTCTATATGTAAGCATAATTTTTATGAATAAAGTTGAATCTTTCTTTCTTGGACTTTAGATTATTTATGAGCATTGTTTTTCTTTTAGAACAAAAATTGGACGTGTCTTTACGGTGACGAATGGATTGTCATAGAACCACAACTGCAGAAACGTCTGCAAGCGATGTGGGAACTATTTCACAGCGAATTAATATTTTTGTATCAACGTCTGCTTATTGTCAGAAATGTAAAAAACTTTTTTTTCATTTGAAAATTTACACTGAAACATAATTTACTAATTTAAATTTTGCAACTGCTTGTCATGCTGCTGTTTTTAAGGTATTTAAAGAACCACTGAAAAAATGTCAAGTTGACGGTGATTTTCTTGCTGTTGAACCAGATATTTTATTTGGAAATCTTGAAGAAATATGTCAGGTTGCTATTTGCTATTCGCATTTGAACGCATTTACACTTTACTGGTTGGTGCACATTTCTGTAGTGAGGACAAAAGAAGGCAGTCACATCTTAGTAGCATGATAAAATGAACCTTGTAGAATTTGTGCAGCTTAGTGTGTAACACGTTAACGTCGACTGCTTCAGTGCACTTCTGGTTGCAGAAACTTTTCACTGATGCTTAATTTATCTATATGTGTATTCTTTTCTATCATATCTCGTAGCATAAAGATGATCGATTCGTGACGCTTAAAAACCACTTAACATAACAAGAAATGTTCATGAAAACATGTAAATTTGTTTGAATTTCTTTTTCTTTTTTATAGATAAGCTATGGCTTTTGCAATGAATTTTTACATCTGCTGATTAAATCCAAAGAGAAGAACTGTTTTGGATCAATAAAAATTATTGGCACCTTATTGACCAGAGTGAGAGTGTTATTGCTTGTGCGAATTGTTGTGCTGTGGGTTACGTTATTTGTTGGCTTCTCTTTCCTTCTTTTTGCTTTTCAGTTTTTCAAAAACGCTTCAATTGTCGACGCTTATCACACTTATTGTGTCAATTACAAAACTGCACTGGTCAGTGGAATAATTTGGACAAAAGCAGAATTTAATGAAAATTTTCAGTAATTTTTGTTGCTTTTTTAAGGAATATTTGGAAAATCTGAGAAAAACCGATGATCGATTTGCAATTTTGGAAAAAGTGAGTTTCGACTTATCAGTAGTATTGCAGATCCAATCAGCATGGAGGATGAAAATGTGATTTCAGGTGTGCACGGGTGATTTGCGGTGCAAACGTTTGCAGCTAGAAGATTTTCTAATTTCACCCCTCCAACGGATTACGCGTTTGCCAATATTGATACGTGAAGTTTTGAAATTCACAAAAGATGAACAAGAAATTGAAATTTTGCAAACAATTCTGGACACTATTCAAGAATCATTGCGTATTTCATAAAAGCATCCACAACTGTGCTCATCATTTTATGCTTTGGTATTTTTGGTTTGTACTTTTAGAGTCGATTGACGAAAGCATCAAGTGGTTGCACAATTTTGAACGTCTCCAAGAATTGCAGCGACAACTGATTTGGCCGACTCTCACGGAGATGGATTCCAAAGCTTACATTCCGGAAGTAAGCAAATGAAAATGATATTGCTCACTTATTTATTTATTTATTTATTTATTTATTTTCAGATTCTCAGGGAGACAGTGTCACGTCAGTTTTGTGAAAGTTCTATCGCTCATCCCAACCGACAGCTAATGCACGAAGGATTGTTATACTGTATTGGTCAGTTTATTTTCTGATTTCTTTTCTTATAACGTCAAATTCTGAAATATATATATATATATTTATATTTATATTTATTTATACATTGCAATATTTATAGAAAATCAGAAACCGAGTGAAGTGTATCTCTTTTTGTTTAATGATATGCTGCTGGTGACAAAAATAAAGAAGAATACCATCCGCTCTAAGGCAAGTCGATGCTGTTGTTGCTAATGTTTCCATTTACTGAGACATCTGTTTCAGAAAGCGAACCCTGAAAACTGGGCTGGCAATGCGTGCAAATTTGTAGTCCAACATCAACCAGTGCCGCTTGATTCGTGCGTTTTCTGTGACATTGGACCAAAAGATTCAAAAGGTCTACTACTAATTCTATACTACTACTTTCCAGTGTTATCAAAAACAGCAGAACCATGAAAATTGTTTAAATCAAATTTTCATTGCAGATGTTAAACATGCATTTGCACTTCTGCACGTCACCAGATTCAGCCAGTTGATCGCTTTGTACACTTTGCACGCACCAACTAAAGAATGCAAGGTAAGACAAGACAGTGTTATTGGTATTTATGCGATTCACTTCCCCACCAACCACTACTATTCGTGCTCATTTGTATTATTATAAACTGGAAACGAATTTCTGAAAAATAAAAATCACATCCCTTTGGATGCAGACTGTATTTTTTTTCTTGAAGCAACATATTTACATTTTCTCGTATTTTTTTATTTATAAAGGAAACATGGATTCGAAAATTCCAAGACTGCGTTTCTACAATTGAACTGATCCATCGACGCAGCTTTTCTCAATGTTCAATAAGCAGTCGCGCCGTTGCCAACCGTTCGCCAACACCATCCGATGCTAGTTACAAAGACTGTCTTTCGCAAATTGGCAATTCTGAATCACCACGTTCAATCAGCCAGCAGAACATTTCCAACCAACCTAATCAGTCCTGACCGTATTTAAATTATTTATTATTGTGGTTTATTTGTTTGTTTATCTAAATAATAAGTTAGCTTTTCGTTTCTTGTACAACAATGAAGCCAGTCAACCATGTCGAAGCAATCAAATTTTACCACCAAATCAGTTCAAACTTGTCAATTAAACGTTGCGAACAAATGGCAGTTCCATCATAATATTGTTGTTGTGCATGCATAAAAGAACAGCAAACTAAGTAAGTGACTTCGCAAATGCCGACTGATCTGCCAAAATCCGTTGTTCTGCCAACTAGCTGACCACACTTTTCACAAATATGCATGCAAACAATATTCATTCAAATTCATTATGTGCAGAAGAAAAAATACGAAAACAGCAGCAGCAGCAGCAGCAGCAGCATCATGTTGCAATTCTTGCACGAGTAAAGGTTACAATGACGTTCACAAACAGAAATTGATTATTTACGACGGCATATCATAATAATGAAATGACAAATCAAACGCAAACTGCACACGCAAAGCACGCAATGTAATTTTATTCAAACTGCTAATTTTACTGCATAATCAGCTAGTATAATTTCACAGCCATATACGTTGAACCATTAGAGAATATTTTTGCATAAATCTCTATAACCTTAACCATCAAAAGCCTTCAACAAGAACCACAGAAAAATAATTACAAGAGTTCCGGGATAGAAACTGCTTAGCACTAATAATAATTGCAATACAATGGATAATATCTTGGCAATCAAGGCATCGAAAAAAAGTAAAAAAATAATATTAAATATCTAAAGCTAGGCTTCTTTCTAAACTATCACAATTCTCCATTCCTCTTTGTCAAACTTTTCAAGTAATGACAGTCGGACCTTTGCGTCCAGTGTGCTCTTCAATCTTCGCCAATAAAATGCCTACCTTAATCACCGGCGCCAACACTTCCTGAAGCAAACAACAAAGCAAATGAAAGATAAAAAATGGTAATCAATCAAAAAATCTACCATGGGTTCCATGCAAATGCGGGTCGATTCACTTTCGTACTTCTCTACATACATGCGAAGCGTCGCACCAACGCTACCGGTACCGCTGAGTCGGTACACCAGACGGACACCATTGGTAAATTTGATGCAATATCCCTATTAATAATTAAACCGTGTTTTTTATTTTTCTCTAGGTTTTTATAACTGAAATAAGCATGTTTTCTTTACCTGACCAGTGGTCAATGAGTGATCTACTGGGTCACGATACTGAAAATTATTCACGCTCTCAATAATAAAATCGCCGCCCAAATTCTCTTGAGCACAACTGTGATCACGCAAAATGTCCTCAAGGGTCTGCATTACCATGTCTGCTTTATTTTGCTCGATATTGTCATAATCATAACTGTATTGAAATAATGAAAACATAATTCCAAACAACAAATAATACTAATAATCTTAAACATACCGACAGAAAAAATGGCGGCCATATTCTTTCCATAAGTCCTCAACAAGGTTAGCAACCGACTTTTTTGTTTCAGCTATGATGCTCAACCAAGCCAGAGCCGCCCACACGCCATCTTTCTCCCTAATAAATTATTTGTTAGAAAAGAAAACTTACACCAACCAAGTAACAACATATAGCAACAAATACCGGATGTGATCAGAACCTGTTCCAAAACTTTCTTCACCACACAATGAAAGACGGCCTGCATCCATAAGATTACCAAAAAATTTCCATCCGGTTGGAACTTCAGCGAAATTTACATGCAGTTTCGCTGCAACACTAAATAAAGTAAAATTATAGACATATAACATATAAAGCAAAGGTGCAATCAAAGAAACCTATAATTACCGATCAACTGCCCCAGCGGTTGGCATGCTTCGAGCCAATCCACGAATGCCAGTTAATCGAAAGTACGGTATTAATTTCATATTGTTCGCAATCACAGCCAACGAATCAGATGGGGTGACAAAAAATCCATCACTACCCAAAATCATATTTCGATCCTAACAAGCAAAAAACATCAATACAGAATATAAAAAAGCCATCATACAATTAAAACAGGAAAAGACAAGATTACTCCATCGCCATCAAAAGCTGCTCCAAAATGATGAACTCCTTCTTTCATTTTGTCTATGAGCATTGTCGCGTAAGTCTGGTTCGGATCTGGATGCGTTCCACCAAAATCTGGAAGTGGATTGCAGCGCATTAAATCTTCCAAAGGAGCACCAAGTTCCTGGTGAAAAATTCGTTGGACATAAGGGCCAGTAGCTTAAAATAGAAATATTCACAGTTGATGTTTTTTAACATTTACTATTTTACATCAAAACTCTTCTTAAAGCAAAAATAAATATTCGTATAAAAGCTCACCTCCGTGCATGGCATCGATCAGAATTCGAAACTGCGACTGTCCATCCAAACCTTTAGCAATAAGGTTCCTAATGGAACTGAAGTCGAATATTGAATACATAAATGTAGTGTAATCAGAAATAGAGTCGAAAACTTCCACTGTCATTGTTCCCACATTTTCTACACATTAAAATGATACAGTCAGAAAATGAAACAAAAAACGCTAAATATCATTTACCGATGGTGTAAGTTTCTGACTTGATTTCTGTCAAATCACACTTCAAGCTTGGGCAAATATAATAGTGAGTCAGCTCTTTAGAAATGCGAAAAATCTCCTGGGTAACCGATTCAACGGCTGGACCACCATTAGCTATGTTGTATTTGATGCCAAAATCACCATTAGGACCACCAGGATTGTGGCTCGCGGTTAATATAATGCCTCCGTCAGCACTGTTGTGACGAATTGCACGTGAAATTGCTGGAGTTGTAGCAAATCCATTTTTCGCGATTAGCAAACGTTTAACCTGAAACAAAATTTTACACAAAATTAAAATTGTATAGAGTATAAAAATAAAATTATATACCCCATTAGCAGCAGCTATTTGAATGATAATCTGCATCACATGATCGTTATAGAAACGACCATCCCCACCAAGAATTAACGTTGCAGTTTCCTTACGTTTACCTAAACCACCTTCCAAAATGCTTTGAATGAAGTTTTCAGTATAATTCTTGATTTGAAACGTAGTGACCTAAAATAACAGAATACAAACTAAAAAATTGCACAATAACAATACAACAAGTTACAGGCTATGCACACCTGATTCACCAATCACATAAACAAGCAACGAAGTTTGTCACAAAAATGCCATGCAAAAAATTTGCCTTTAATCTAATTTAATCAAAACAAATAACAATCATCAATTTTTTATAGCTAATTGAAACTTCATCTCTTATTGAATGTGCCAAATAAACTAAGTGTAGCATATCTGTCAACAAAACAGCTGTTCAGAAAAGCAAACTCACTGGTTTACGCAAGCCACTAGTGCCAGGCTTCTGATCAGAAAATGGCTTCGTAGCAACCTTTTCAACTGCAAAAACTACACCACTCATTTTGAAATAGCTAAAATAAAAATAAACATATTAAAAAACAACATTAAGATTTCAATATGATCACAAACAGCTGCTATAATTCAGTAAAAATCCAGTAACCATAAAGAGCAAAAACAGAAATAATATGCTAAATGAATTCATATTAATATAAATATCAACATTTAAACACTTCATCAACAAATAAAAATAAAATTGTGACAGCTGTCATTAGAAGAACTTCATCGTAAACAACAACAGTTTACATACTTTCTTCATCTGGAAAATGCTAAAATATGCAAATAAAAAATGGCACTCTTATCACTATAAAGTACTGACAAATTATGTGTACATTATACATCTCAAAAATGTACACTAAAAGAAATCACTTTTACAAACGATCAACAATCACAAACGTAAAAAATTCACAACACTTCATGTAAACACAAAGTGACTTTCAGGTTCCATGATAAAAAATAATAAATAAAGTACAAAACTCTTTTAATTCACTTCATGTTATACTGCTTTTTCTTATTTTTAAACAGTAATGAATATTTAAAATATGCAATAAAAGTGTTCCAAAAATTTTGCAATAGGAAAATTTTGAAAACATGGAATTTACAAAAGCAGCATCATCTGTTAACGTCGGCAATGCGGATACTGTCGTCCATGTTTGCAAACCTGCGTATCGGGATTGATATACGGTAGTCACGTGTGTGACGTAAGAAGAGGCAGTGTTCCTTTGCCGTGTGTGTTTAGTTGCCGTTATCTAGAGATTGTCTCCGATGTGGTTTTGATTGTGTGTGTTCTATTGAGTCATTCTTGGTCTTATTATCTCTGGCTCAGCATTATTCCTTTGTGAACAAACCGTGTCGACACTCAATCGAGTTTTGATTAACAGTTATCGTGACGCAAGTCGGACTGTCTAACGCATTAGACTTTCCCGTCTTGCAATAACGAACCTAAATACAGTACACTAATATCACGAACGAGCGACCTACAATTTCGCTCGTTACATTATCAATTGAAGCACTGCTGGAATTTTAATAAACAGTACCTCGACGTATTTGCTATTTAGAACTGTGCGAACTGGTACTGGCATCTTTTCTAATGTTTCTGATTGATTTAAGTTACTGAAGGAAAACTTCGAAAATCGAAACTTTTTGGTAAATTGTTTTGTTCATTTGTACTTGCAAATTCTTAAATAAAACAGTAGTAGTGTGTTGTTGTTCTTGCTCACATTGTCGAACGTGATAGTTTCCTTTTACTGTTCGTTATTCTTCTATTTAGATGAGTATATATTGAATAAAATATTTATATAAGTGCTATTTATTCAATTCTAAGTACAGTGATATGTCGTTAGAAGGAAAAGTAGACTACTGTTATCAGTGTACAAACCAGCGAATGGTAACTTGGAATACTACAAAGAAGCACAGAAACCTGAGCAGCAATTTAAAGAGGAGTCTTTTTTCTACATATAATATTGGTGACGCGAGCTAGGAGCAGAGAAAAAGTATAAAAGAAGACGATATCCTAAGCAAAGAAACGAGACGCCAAACACTGTTGTCTAAACGATTGATTACGTAAATTACATTACAGCCTGCCGAATGTTAAGCCAAAAGTAGTTGAAGAGACATTAGAAACTTTAGGCCGAAGATATGAGAAAGCGTATCGGCTTCAAATTTTTTCTGAAGAAACTATTCACGACGAAGAAGAATTAAATAAAGCTGACGATAAATGGACAGTTTTGGATTGTCAAGTCGTTTTTATTTTTGTCACAATATTAGAGTGGATTCAAGAACAATAAGCAGCAGAATGTGAAAATATGGAATCGATGCGCCTGAAAGCAATCATTTAATCTAATGGTTCTCAACGTTTTTCAATTTGTCAGAACAAAATGTAAAGAAACTGGCGGATGGTTCATCTGATAAATCTATGGCACTGACAAAATAGAAGCGAAATAAATATTTCAACGCCCTTGGCGTACTGTAGTCGGATGTTGCAAATATACAACAGGTAAGTACGCAAATTTTAATTGAATTGTTCAAAAGCCAGTTTTATCAACGACTTCAAATGCAATAGGCGATCAGATTTAAAGTATTTTGTCAAATGAAATTTTAAAGACTTAAGCTACTTAGTGTCCTACGAAACCTATTACAGCTTAAATTAAAAGGATTCATTATAAAAATTCATAAAATCATATCATGAGCAAAATTATTAAATGTATGTATTTTATTTCTGTTTTCACCATTAAAATCCAATTTCCACTTTTTTCGCATTATCTCGACAAATAATCACCTAGGAACAGTGCGGATAAGTTTATAGTTCATCTCTAATCGTTTCTGATCGATATAAGCTTATTCAAGTCATTTTTGGAGAAAAAAGTTTTCTCGAAGATTTCGAAATTTCGTGGGTTATAAGCTTAGTTGTTTTGCGAAAAACTTTTTTTCGAAATTTCCACTTTTTCCTACTTGTTAGACATTCGTGTTGATTAATGATAATGTTATGCAGAGTTTGAGCGAAATCTGTCCAATAGTTGTGGAATAATGGGCCTCTAAAGTTGCCACCTTGCCTATCTTAATATATAGGAAGCTTATCCACATTTTAGGGAAAATCTCGAGAAATAGGCAATCAGAAATAGTGCGGATAGGTTTACTGTAGTTCTCTAATTGTTTCTGATCGATTCAAGTCTATTCAAGTCATTTTTGGAGAAAAAAGTTCTCGAAAATTTTAAAATTGCTCGGGCGATAATATAGCCTTTGCTGTCTGTGAGGAGGCCAAAAATAATTACTTTTCATTGCAATGTATTTGTTAATTTGAAACGGCATTTAGTAGTTATAAAGTAATATTCGTACCTTTACCTTTCATGTTGTGTAAATGGTTTTACAGTAACGGAACGCTTTTGTGTGATATGAGTATTTTTAATCAGTATCTAATATTCGAACAATTAGTAAAATGTGACAATGTTTTTTAAACTTTATACTGTTTAACTGCTGAATGTTGCACCACATTTCACATGAGAAAAATATAATTAACTGAATTTACATTACTGAAAGGACTTTGACATTTTTCTTTTATGTAAAATGTTTTTATCATCAATTGGTTGATTAAGTATAACCAAACATTTTCAGCGGACTCGCCATAGCAGGTGATTTGAGTAAATCACATACAGTTCTTTCAATTTGATCAGCAATTTCCTTTTGTGATTTTTCACCATCAATTACCTAATATGCAGTCACTGGATAAATTCTCGGAAGACCAGTTCATAAATGCATACCTGCCAATATTTATCTGTCAGCCGTTGATAATTGTGACGAACTTTACGTTGAAATTCTTCATCATCAAACCGTTCCACACCAAATTCACCACGATTTTTCAGTGTCTCCGGTTTCACATCCACAAAGAAAACTACATCAGGTTGTGGCAGTCCACGATCAGCATTCATGCACCAATCGAAATCCAAACCCTATAAACGAACGATTTTCGATATAATTATGCTTAAGGGAAATCACTAATGAAGAATGAAGAATAACAATAATGAAGAAAATTTGGATTAGAATTTACCTTCGCAGCGGAAAAAGCTATTCCAGAGAATAAGTATCTATCAACAATTACGGTAGTGCCACATTTGATATTGTTTTCAATTTCAGTACTGAAAATGCTTTTTTCAGTAATAAACAATAATATATAGCAAAGTTTTACTGCACAGCCCAACGATCGGCAGAAAACAAAAGATGTGCAACATGATTTTCCATTTCAACCTTTTTGTTCAAATACTGATCTAACATTTCGCCAATAACACCAGCACGAGCTAAATAGCATCATTCATTTTCATATTAATTAGTAAATGCATTTACTTGGAAAACGCATCGTCACCACAGGAAATGCATGACATTGTAAGAAATTTGACAAGAGACGAACCTGTGTAGTCTTTCCAGATCGATCAAGACCTTCAAAAACAATTAGCGCACCACGGCAGTTTTCCATTAAAAATCTAAAACCACACATAAGATTATATTTATCATAATTTACTATTAGTTAAATAAACATTAAGTATTTTATAATATATGTACATGCGTACGCATTTTACAATGAAATTTTATTTAAAGCATAAGGAACATTTTTCAGTTCGATTTTTATTCCGTCATATTTAATATATCTGAAAAACAATCTCCATCAAATTCAATTCAGTGATATAAATATGACTGATCTCTTTTAAAGTTATTATGATTCAATATCATTCGAGCGAAGGCCATGAATACTAGCAAATGGCATAACGGAGCCACGTTGGCTACTCGGGGCGAAAACCAGTAATAGATCCACAAATAGTAGCCTACACAAAATAAATAAAGTAAAGGTCAAAAACGTAAATGTAGCATACCTCTACTCATCGCCGCCATTATGCCTCTTGCACTTGTGTCTCTACGAGACATCCAAGCAGAAAAATCAGCGAGTTTGACATCAAAAATGTTAGTATCTTCTACAATAAAAAGAGCAAACAGAGTGAAATGTTATCATTTTATCACTTTCACATTTAAAAAAAGCATTAAAGAAAAAAATGCTTATTACAAAAATGTAGTTAGATATTTAACTAACAATGTAATATCATTTCTTTCAATATAAATTTAACATGAATAGAACACAAGAAAACTTCAATTTTAAATTAAAAAAATGCAATGAAAAAAACTAAAATACCAAATAATCATTATTAAATAATTATGATCATTTACGAATTAAATCATTTAAACAATAAAAAGTCATACTTTTTCCGTAATATCGCCATGGACAATAAGGTCCGTGAATTTTTTTGTTGTACTCCTTTGGTAGGAGACCAAAATCGGCTTTTCGCAAGTAATTTTTCCATATCTTCTCACTTGCATTCAGCACCATGCGTTGTGGAAGTAAAGTAAGAATCTGTCGAGATGACCGGGATTTCTAAAATATTTAATTAAATAATTAAAGAATACACCATACTGCTTCACATTAACCTTCACTGCATCGATGTATCTGTCAACACGTTTCACGATAGTAGGATCAAGTCTTTGAATATATCGATTTTGCCATTCGATGATTGAATTAATCATTTTGATATCTTCCGATAAATATATAATTTTAATCGCCTAGATTTATAAAAAATGCTGAAAAACAACTATCACGCAAAGCTCGAGTTATTACTATAGTAAGAATGTGATTTTCAAGAAGTATAGTGGAATAAGTAAGGATTATGATGCATTAAAAGTTTCAAATGCGTATAATACGCATTGAATTTCAAGCATTCCTAGTTTTAAAAACGATTAGTATTTCAATTTGTTTTGTTTTTTTCACTGAATTGACTGTCAGTAATAATATTTAAGCAAATGTAAGGAAGTGTCACAAATGCTATAAAAGAAGTAATAATTCTATTTGTAAAAGGTGCTCATCACTATTTTATTTTACAAAATTTTAATAATTTTGGAATTATCTTCATTTTGTTTACAACGATTTTACTGATTTATTTCTGTAAATAAACAGTATAGTGCTGTTTAAATAGGAATAAAACTGTTTGTTAATTACAGCAGATGATATTTGAAATTTTTATATATGCGTAATTTTTGATATATAATAATTTTATAATATAATATAAGATAATATAATTTTAATAAAAAATAATTTTTGAACAGACTTGAATGTTTTTAGTCAAAATTTGGCATACTGTTATTATATATATATATGGCATTCATACTTTTCGTACATTTTGTCTGGGTATTGCAGTCGTGAATCTTAAATAGTATTAATTGTTTAGAACTGTAAACTGCATCTTTTGTAGATCTTTCAGTAATCCAGTATTTCTTTTATACATTAGACACTATGCATGTACATATATAATGGCTATAGTAAGCGTTATAGTTAATAGAACTGAGTATTATTTCTTGTTTATCTACTTTCCACTTGTAATTTGGCAATGTTTATTCTGTTGCATACATTTAGAGGCATGAAATGTTTATTGTGCTTTTTAGCGTTTTATGTTTATAGCGACGAGTTTTCATAACATTTACATTGACAATTATGTATTGACAAAAAGGAACAAAACAAACAGAAATATTTAAAAAGCTTCCCAAAATACTTGAACACCAAATATTTATGATGATTTCTTACTGTCCCGCAGTTAAGTATCAGTGGGCTCAAATTTATTCTTGAAGTAGTATTTTCCATAGAATTTCATTAGCTGATTTCATTGATGTAGATTTGTGTTGTTCTTTTTCTTTTTTTTAATTTTGACTTTACATGTAGTGAAGCATGGATGTCGATATGGATGTAGTTGTGAAAGAAGAAAAGGAAGTCGGTGAACTCACGGAATTGGAGAAGGCACGCGCGGAGCTTGATCGTGTTCTTTTTAAAATGAAGGAAGAGATGCTTAATCCGAAAACGTATGATCGTTTTTTATTTTATGAATACGTTTGTTTTTTTCTTTATTTTATGATTACGTTTGTTTTTTATAAAGTATTTTTTCAAAATTTCAATGCGAGACAGTAATTTTAAAATATTTGAAAGTAGAGTGCAGTTTTGTTATTAGTGAAGCCACATTTTGCTTTGGTGTTGTAAATTTTTTGAACTTTTTAGCGTGAAACCACCACCCACCGATATAAAAAATGAAGAAACAGGGTAAAGTCAATTTATTATTATTTAATAAATGATGTAATGGTGTAAGTGAATTGAAAAGTGTCAAATGTGAGGGAGGCTATATTTGTACTACATTCCAGATGTCGCCTTGTTAAAAATGTACATTTTGAGTTACATACATGCAGTTGCATACATTGAATTCCATATTTTTAGTTGCTTGATAGTTTAATTGAATATAGCTTTTCATTTATAAACTGATATCATATTGTACATCGAAAAGAAATATCTTTCTGTTCAGCATAACAATTAAATTGTATCACTATTTTTCTTTACTACGTTCTCAATTACTGCATGTGGAAAACAGATTTTGAACAGAAATATTTCAGGACTGACGTGCAGAAATTCATGGTAAAGGCGAACATTTTCCGTTATAATTATTTTCTCGAAAGCAGTATTTGTAACTTTTATGCATACTGTATATTACTGTATTCAAGTTTTGGAAATTAAAGTTTTAAATTATAGATATGGAAACTTAAACAAATGGATGTAGTTAAAGCATTTATTATTTCTAAGAAATATATAAATAGGGATGTTCTTAAATACTTTTACAGACTGGAATTTAAAATTTCGAATATAATAAAGATTGACGATGTTAAATATTAGTAATTAAAAATAAACAAATTGTTTTAAATGGGTTTTGTTTCTGAAACTGATCTGATGAATGATATGATGGTCTTCTGTTCATTATAATAGTTTTTATTTTTTAGTATGTCAAATCTGAGTTTGAACTCACCAGGACCATCAAAACCTGGAAGAAAGCGCGTTCAGCAAGATAAGAATAGTAATTATGATTGTTATTTGTTAAAGTTTCCAAAAATATACTGAAGTGTTATATTTCGTTTTATAATAAAAATTCTGTTGAGAGGTTCTCGAATATAATCGTATAACTTTTGTTTTTCTATTTTAGAAGTTCTGTTTCAGTTGTGTCAGAAATCGTTTGAGCTTAAAAATGTTAACGAAAATCACTCTCTTTACCGTCTTGCTCGAGTGTGGCTTTATGGGAAAGATGAACCACGATGTCCTGCAAACAGAGAAGAGAATCCGACTGAGAAGATGTCTGAGGAATTGGACATTATGAAAGACGCTAAAGTATGCGACATAAATTGCAATTTGAAATTATTATTATTTTAGTTTTGAACACTTCTTACTTACGTTTCATCTAAATCTGTAAACAAAATGTTTATTTTGATCGATTTAAACACATTCGATTTTACATCTTAAATGAAACGATCTGGCCGCAATATATTTATTGTTAATAAAGGATGTAAATGGTGAATTAGATTAAATTAATATGCGGATGTAAGAAGTTTATTATTGTGGTAAATTTTATTTTCCTTTTTTGCAGTTTTTGGGTAATTAAGATGTAATTTAAATACATAACTATTGTATTTCTTATTTTTTTAGTTGAATAAGAAAGAAGCAGGTGAATTTCTTTTGCCTGAACCAAGTCCTCCGGATTCTCCTGTTGCCAGTGCACCAATGGTGATTGAACCAACGTTTCCTGATGAACCGGTTGATTTAACTACATCGCAAGGAATTTTAAAGTCTTACTTACCACACTGGAAAGCGATCAAGCAATCTTGCATTAAGCAAAGACAGATGAGCGACCAACCTTATCACAAAAGTTTTGCTGTTTTGAAAGATATGTATGAGAAGTCTCAAAAGAAAGGTGATTGAATTTTTGACAATGCTATTTAAAAAATCTGGATAATGGGAATTATATATTTTTGGTAGCTTTTATTTTAAATTTATGTATTTTTGGGATATTCAATTCGATTTTATACTCTGTTTTTTTTAAATTGGGAAACAGCTAAATGTGAGAATTCGTATTTAATACAGCATTTTTAAATATCATATTAATATCCGTGGAATTAAAAAATCGCGGTTAATATTTTGTATTTTTGCACGTATTTGAACTATCGTATTGTTGCTTTAATAGTAGTAATACAGTGGTTATATAAGTTTGAAGTTTTTAAATGAAAATATATAAACGATAGTGAATTGAAAGCACGGTAATGGTAAATTTATGTGAAACAATTCTAAGAAAATGTTATGTTAAAGCATGCCATATATATATATATATATATCGTTTTTCATTATTTTTTGCATGAAAACATTTGCATTTATATTTATTTAGCCAATATGATTTGTGAAACAAATTGAAACATGTTATAAAAATTGATTTGAAATTGATGCCAAAACTGAACCGCTTCATTTATTCAAAGTATGTCTGTTGTTAGCCCCAAGAGAATGATTAAAAAATAGAGGCTTCCTCTCCTATTTTAATTTTCCAAATGAGATTCATCCACAGAATGGAAAAGTAGTCATTTGAGCAATTTACTAAATTATTCACTCGTATGGACAGCATTTTGAATTCATTTTCAATAACGTAATAATAGAAATTCAATTTGCAAATAGTGATAATATGATACAGGCTTTCAATTATAAATTTACCATGCAATAAAACAATTTTTGAAATTTAGAGCATATATACTTATTTCAAAATATTGCAGTGCAACTAATCAAATTCTAAAACCTGATAACCCCTGACATATTAAATAATTTTAATGATTTTAATTATATTAATCACTTTAAAACGTTTTGGCATATTGTTTTTTACCTTTATCTTAAATATTACTTTGAGTGACCTCATGGCAGAGCACTCGAGAAAGTTTAGTTCGTAGAAGTTTGAACATCCATTTACCCTCTTTGTATAAACATATCTGTGCTTGCTTGTTTGCTTTGTACTTTTCGCCAAACACTGATCCGCCCATTCTGGAAGTACGTGCTTTTGAAGAGGCAGCATGTTTTCTTAAACAAAGTAGTATTTTCAAATAATATTAGCAGTTTTAATTAGACGAAAAGTAGATGAGTCAATAAAATAAAGAAGAAACTGAGTATTTAAAAACTTATATATATATAAACTGATTAGAACTTGGCTTTGGTATTGTTTGACTTTATTGCATAAATTTACAAGCACAGTGCCCATATTGTTACAATCTGAAACATTTTAGCTTTTTATTTTGTAAATTTTAAACGAATGAATAAAAGAATGTATTCTTTAAAGATCAATTTTTATAAAAATAACAGTGGCCCAAAAGAAGCAAGCCTTGCAAAATGTTGATCTTGTCTTTTCTCCAAAAATATTGCTTATTGAGATAAAGATCAATTGTAGCATATAGCAATTTATCTTTGCAAACATGCTGTCTTAAATTTAAAATAGTTTTTCATGACGGCTTTACATGATCTGCTTTGTTGTAATGTTTGCAAGTTGTTTGCTTTGAATTTTTTGTCTTGTCTGCACCAAAGACAAGAAGGAAATTGTTTTCCAACTTTGCTAAGAACAGATGAAAGGAAGATTATTTAAAATTAATGTTTCTCAGTGATCAGCTGTAAATAATGAATAAATAAATAACCAGTTTTGGCATTTGGAAAGGCGTGAACGGGCACACACGTGCTACACGTCATCACAATCAACCGTTTGCGAAAACCGGCTTGTTTGCGACAAACCTAGAACACAGTAAGCGTAGTCGTTGCTTGCTCCGCCTAAACAAACAACTGTGCCCACCTATGCGGAATACCGCGGTTTGAGCACAATCGCTTACCGTATGACAAAAATACAGTAGCCTGACGATTTACCAATTTGCAGCATTATGTATTCCTCATTTCTGCGCTGATTTTCATTCAAAAAATCAACTTGCCTGTGCAAACTGATACAGGATAGTGACATCACAATGACTATATTTGATATTCAATGGAAAATTTTGTAGAAGTCCATTCTGAAGAAGTGGAATTTCATAACAACTGTACTTCTGAAGCATAATGCTTTTATCACAGAATTGTAGTCGTTTATATTTGTGCAGTGCAACATTTTTCGTAGTAGTCATCATTATTTCTTGTCTCAACATCAGCTCTACGTCAGCAGCTGATCAAATTATTTTCTTTCCATACCTTATTCATTTGTCATTAGACAGTTGTTCATCAACTTGTTTAGTTAAATTACTGCTAATGCAAATTAAGTAAAAATCAGCCCTATATAATTTGTTTTTAAGTTATATAAATGCACAACTGATAACTGATAATTCACTTGTTCAAAAGTATTGAAACGTTTAACGATTTTGTTTGCTTTAGGAAATTTTATTTATTTCAAAGTTAATTTTTTTATTTTAATTTTTGTACTCCGCAGTAAAAAACATGACTACTGAGGTCTTTATTCTACTCTGTTCGTCATAGCATTTGACGAATTCTATGCGCAGAAAGATTGCTGTTTCTGATAATCAAAAATCGGGTTCGTTGATTTCAGGTCAACATGGTAAAGATGACAGTTACGTTATGACAATAGCAAAACAAAATGTTTAACGCGTTTTTTATGAAACAAGGATAAAAAACAACGATTGCAAAGCTTTTACGCAGTGCAATGTTTCAGTTTTATAGTATTATTGCAGACAACTGTGATTCTAATTAAGAATGGGCGTGGCAGTTATTTTCCAATGAAAGCGCCAAAAGCGGTCATCTGAGTGCAACAATGTCAGTGTTTATTGTCAAGGGCGGATTGCGTGCGTCACGTTTTTTATCATGCACTAAATCCGTCTTACTGTCACTTTAAATGTACCCCAAAAATATGATGAATGGAGGCGATGGAAATTCACGCTTATCATTTTAATGGCAAACTGAAAAAGGCAAGGGCTTTTGTCTCATCACAATTTTTGGAAAAAAAACTCTAGTCGAATCTAGTAAATTGTTTTTTCCGTTCACCTTTCATGTCGATGCTGGGCATAATTGCAAACGCCTGCATACTCACACGCGCTAAGCGGTGTCCTTTTACAAGCTGCCCGCGTATCAGTATACCTTTGTCGGTGCGGTTCAGTCAAGCGAGCATGAACTTTGTTGGCCTTGAGCAGGCATCAGATCAATAGCAGAAAAGCGGATTTACGCTGGGTCAGCTGAATCTCATTAGAAATCAAAGTTCACATACGGCACAAACTTCACATCAAACAGTGCCGACGCATCCATGTCAAAATGCCTACAGCAGGTTGTTAATCTTTATGTATAGTACAATACTATTCTAATGTTTTGTCTAAATACATATAATTTTAAAAAATTTTCGTATTTTCTAAATCACTTTTATAGTAAAAATTAACATTATGAAAGAACAATCTATGAAAGTAAAAAAAAGAAAACTAGCATTGCAAATTTGTAATTTTTGTTTGAAAATAAATGAAAGGAAAAAAAAGCAAAAAGTTTATATAGTGCAATTATGTAATCACCCAGAAGTGACATTTGCGTGAACAGCTCAAAGAAAAATCTGCTGTTTGCTTTTAAATTCAGCCGGAAATAGTTGTTACTTGAAGAAAGTTGTTTTGGCATTCATCAGCTGCCTAGCTATTAAATGAAACACAAGATGAAAAGATGAGGATTTGGTTTTAAATGCTTTAATTCTGATGTTTTAAATATACATAATGTGTGTGTGCATATATGTTCTGATTGAAATACTGATCAATGTCATATCCGTAGAATTTTGCAAATCCAATTGTAATTGTGCAATTCTTTGATTTTTTCTAAGAAACTTACAATCATAGGTTATTTGCTGATATGCTTGATGAAGCAGCATTTGTCATCGATTGCAAAAGTCAGTGTTATAGCGCGTTAGTTTTGTCAGCAGTGAACTTTTGCAATGAAAGTGTGCAAAAACTGTCTGTCAAACAACGGCAAACAGTAAGAGAAAAAACATGCTTCTCTCGATAACAGTTGCAGGAGAAGAATAAAAAACAATGATAACCTATATTGACCTAACCAATTGATTAAAGCGGCTAATAAACAGGCAGTGGTAAGTGATGAAACTCTAAATAATATGAAAATAACGTTACGATGTCGAAAAGTGAACATTGCAAATTGCAGGCCATTTCAGAAAAAAAATAAAGAAAAGAAGAAAACTAGAAAAAATTGTTACTGAATCAAAAGATATTGAATTCAAATCAAAAGAAATTTGCACAATGCATTGAAAGCTTGGCTAGAATGAATTTTAGTTTCATTATTCTCACAGACAGTAAGCAACATTGTAAGCTTTTGCTTGCAATCTAAAAGCAGCGGTAGAGCACAAACGGATTTTCAACGGGTATGTCAATGAAAAATGACGTTAGCTAAAGAGAAGAGTAAATAAAAATCACGACTGAAAAGCCAACTTGTTGTGTCTGTGTGCGCGAGCTGTTGTTTATCTGCTTAAGCCGGCTCGTTTAAGTCGTCTTTCGCTGGATGATCAAAGAGTGCATTGATAAAGGAAAAGCCGCTTCGATGAGCAAACGAATTTGAAACTGTTTCAATAATAATAAGAACAACAAAACAACAACAACAATAATGACAAGAAAAAAGAATGCGCAAAATTTTCTGCCCTCCTCTGAGGACAGATGTCTGCCAGAGAAGCGTTTCGTGCGCGTGATCATCGACTGCGGTCATAAATCACCAACCGATGATTTACGCGTCCTCGGTGTCCTATTCAAATTGGCTGTTCTAATTTGCGCCTGGTCCAGTCTGGTTCAATGCCATCAGCGTTTACCGTAATCTAACACTGTCATTGAAAACTTCACCATTTATTAAAACAGTAAAAAATAAAATAATAAGACATAAATAGATTAGAATCAAAAAGATACACCAGCAAACGCAACGGTGTTTGCAGCTAGCCAGAGATTTTACGACAAATAAGAATGGAAAAAAGGAAAAGGGTAAATAAGAAAAAAAAGTCAGTCAGATGACGACGATACATTACAAAACAGCAGTCTGTTGTTATAATCGCGGTTACTGTAATAGTGATCATCATCATGGCACAAAATCGGGAAGGTAAAATAAAGAGCAAGTCCGCCAAATAATAAGGCAAATAAAGCAATGTTGGAAAAGGGAGGATTAAAACCTGACACCGCAGCTTTATAGATGATCAGCGGTGACGCCTAATGCGCTTCGGCCGCTGTCGATTTACCAATAAGTCGTACATCGCTGTGAGTGCGTGAATGCTTGCTCAAATGGTCACTGCGCATAAATCGCTTTCCACACTGAGCACAAGCAAAACGCTTATCTCCTGTGTGAGTACGCAAATGACGTTGCAATTCGTCGCTTCTTGTAAAACGTTTGCCACAAAATAGCCAGTTGCAGACGAACGGTTTCTCACCAGCATGCCAACGAAGATGAGCTTTCAGATGTGATGTTTTGCCGTATGACTTTCCGCATCCTGGTATGCAGCAAATGTGCATTTTTCGTCCGCTTGAATCAGCCGTTGGTTCAGATTTCAAACAATTTGGACACTGACAACGGCGACATTTTCGTGTACTCGGTGATGGTACAACGGTCAAGTTGTTGGTACCATTGTTCATTTGCGACGGCACATTAGTGCTAAATGCATTGCTGGACCTGACTGCATAAGGTTGCTGAACAATTGGACTGTACAAGGCTGGTGCGGCTGATGTCCAAGGTACAGTACTGGCAGTCACTACAGTTGCTGCTGATAGATCAGTTTCATATGGTTGTTTGCTTGTTACTGGATTGAATAGAGTGACTGGTGGTGAATAACCACCGCTGCCCAAAGCAGTAGTCGTGGGTCGCAATCCCATAGCTGCTACAGCAACCGGAAATAGACGAAACAATAACGTTGGATCAGTTGAACAAAGTGGACTGGTTGGATAACTGGCCAATGATGGTGTACGCCATGGTTCAACTGGTGCTGGACATCCGCTAATTAACGGTGGTGAATACGGTTCTAATTTTGTCGGCTCATTTTCGCCGCCGCACCACGGCCTGAATAACGGTTTGCTGTTTGTTTCAGTCAGTTTCTAAAATGGAAAAGAATCATGAAAATACATATGATATAACAACAGAATACAAAGAGAGAGAAAGAGAAAGAGAGAATGAATATTTCACATGCACGATGTAGTAGTGTGTTTGTAGAAAACGCGTTAAATTGTGATTTTGCTTACCATGTCACTATGCTCAGTCTTCTGGTTCAGCATCATCATCATAGCACGTAAAATGATGATAGGGAAAAGATTTGAAAAAATGCGCGACAATTTTTTTAAGTTTTTTGGTCAATCACTTTGAGTATACGGCAGAACGTACTGAAATTAAAAAGAAAAATAATGTATACATATATATTATATTAAATATTGAAAAAAGAATCAGAAAGAAATAGAAATGCGATAAATATAAAATGATACATATATATATTACTAATATAACGAAAAGAAAATAAATGAATGATGATGTACGTTTATGTGGAAGAAAAAATGGAAGAGTAGGCGAGAGAGAGAGTGAGAGAGCAAAAGCAAAAGCAAGAGCAAGAAAGAAAGAAAGAAGTAAACGCAAGTTAAATGCAAAATGAGAGAAAGCAATTGAATAAACGAGCGACCGACCGGCCGGCTTTGACTCGAAATGACTGACTGACTAACTAACTAGCGCTAAGCAGAAAGAAGAAGGAGAAGAAAAAGCGAAATAATAGTAGACAAGCAGCAACGTTGCTCCACCCACTGAATGCGGCGATCCTTTGTCGTTGACCGCCGACCCCTATTGAGCAAATGATGCTTTGATGTGGCGCTGACCAATGAGAAACGTCGCGGCGTTGCTTTGTAGTTGCAAGCTGGTTAATCTGTGAGAGGCCAAGCATAGCCGTCGGCTTTTGTGCCAGGCGGCCTAGCAATGAAAGTGGGTGTGCTCATTGAGCGGTGGGCTGGCGGGGGTGGCGAACTTAATCGTCTCGCACGTCACCAACACAAGACAATGATGGATGAGAGACGGCACCAATCAAAGGATGCTGCGCCACATCAGGTCTGCCTCCTGTTGACACGGCCAACAGGCGCAACCAGTTGTTGTACGACGGGCCGTCATTATCGCGCCAACGAGTTGGCATTGTGTGCTATGTATGAATTGGCCACGGGCTGACCGCCGGCCAATGCTCATGTCCTTTTACCTAGATTTTTATTTGCCCTCAGGGTTTAAGCGGCGTCGTCCAACTGACGACTGACGTGCGTCATTTTGCCAAATTTTCTGTTCATTCCATAAACCACCCTTCTGGCCTTATTTTTTTCCTTAAACTAAACTATACTATATCATACTATACTACACTATATAAAAAGAATTATATTCTGATTTGTAAACTGTCTAACAACTGCTGGTAAAAGAAACTATTAAATGTTACATCAACATTTAATACACGTATATATATATATATATGCATGTATGTATGTATAACATTGGTTAGATTTCAAATTTCTTGTTTTTGGACAATCAACCAGCCAACAAACAGCCACACATGCACACACGCGCGCACATATACACAGATGACGACGATAAATTACCGTTGCCAATAGACATACGACAGCTGCGCTCTTTGGAAAACATAAGCTAGCAACAAATGTGAACGTCGGGGAGGCGCACTCTCAACGCCAAAGCCGGCATTATTTCTTTCATGTTAAAGCGCATTGCTAGCGCGTATCAATTCCTTTGAACGTTTGAACTTTTGCCGCTCATCAAAAGTGTGCACCAGCTTTTTAAGCTAAGCGGAAAGAATAAAATAAAGAGAATATTTCTGAAAAACAAGCAGCCACTTTTATGTTTTTTTCCATTCAAAAGCAAAATCAATATCTATAATGGGGCACGCAATCGAATAAAATAAAAATATATTTCTGTTAATTCCACATTACAAATAATAATAAATAGTGCAACAGCATATGTTATAATTAAATACAATTCGCTCTATATAGTTATTACATTGAAAACAATGCCCAGTGTGATTACAGACGCAGTGGATTGATGAAATCGATTATTGTTGATCACAACTTAAACATGCTTTACAACAAATAAAATACTTCTAGATTTTTCGTTTTAAAGTTATAACTGAATACTGTACAAATGATAAACGTCAACCAATCAATGAAATAATTACAATCATACGTTTGATAACAAAGCAAAATTATAACTGTTACTGTTAAATTTTTTTCTTTTACTTGCCTACTGTGATTGCAATAAATATTTCATCATTTGAATGTGTTAATTTTACTAATCTGAAATTAATTTTCAAAGTCTGAAAACAAATTACAAAAAAAAGTGTTATCATTGGAAACAGTGAAAAATGAAGATATGAAACTATAAACATTACCATATAGTTCAAGAATTGCTCTACTAGTCACAAAAACAGAAAATAAAAATATGCACGATGATGTAAAAAAGTAAAAAGCTGGCTAATAAATCAGTCAGTTTTTACAAATCGCTTCTGCTTCTCTACGCGTGCATACAAATCTTTGTTTCAAAGTACATAGCAGTGTCAATCAAAATATTTTATTAGTCAATATTTCAAATGACGATGAAACATCTTCTATGCATTTCACGGAAAAAGAAATATTTTGTAACCAAAATAACTCGAATTGAACGTAATATGTATGCGACGCATGAATAAAGCTCTAAAGTAATATTTAATTTTCTATTTCAAAAAATTAGCTGCAGTGAAAAGCAAACTATATGCATTCCCTTCTTTGTTTTTTTATTTTATCACATTCTTGATAATTATTAATGGGAAATATTCAACTGTAAGCAAGAACAAATATTATTTAAAAACAATACATCTTATACAAAAGTAAAGCTTATGAATGACAAAAACTGGCAATGACAAAATGTATTGCGCAATTTCAAGTTTTTATTATAACAAATGACTAAAATTTCAAATAAAAAAGTGCGTTATTATTCCTTCCAAAGACACTGTTCGACAGTGCTTTTACTAAAGCATACTGTAATATTTGCCCTTGATGGCAATGATAAAAGGAAAGGCGTTTACAAATTTTTGATATTTTTTCATCATCTGCTTTTATTCACATGTTTGAATAGCTATGTTCCGTGTTATTTTTTATCAATTTCTAAAGAATGCAATGCAAAATACCACTTGCACATGTTCACAATTTCGTAAAACAGAATTCAGTGCACATCATATGCAAATTTTTTTAGTATAATGACTTTAATAAAATTTATGATTATATCGTTACTATGATAACCTAATTTATATTCAACTGATTTTTCATTCACTTTATGTGATGAAAATGTGTAAACACAACATTTTAATATTCCATTATAATGGACATCTTTTGCATTTCATTCATTCTGGTAAGCATAAAATGATTTTCATTTTTTGATGTAATAATTATTTAATAATTTAAGTATTAAAAACATTCTTTCATCAATCAATAAAAATGTGCAATTCTTAAAATAATAGGCGTTTTGTTGCAAACTGCTGTTTGTGCAAAATAGCAAAATGTTTAGCAGAGTTCAGCAATTGTAAAACAGCAAAAGCTAAAATGAAATCAGAGTCAGAAAATGTTACATTTGATTGATTGGTACTTCTGATCACTTTTTTCAAAAACAGATCGCTTATTATTTTCAGATTTCATGCTAGTTAAAATAAAGTTGCAAAAATGCTTAGCCAACCACTACCGGAATGTGCAGTAAATATTAATCTTTAAAACTTGTAGTGAAATTTTGAAATTTTACAAAATATAAATTTAAATTAATCTGGAAGTGCATTTATTGCCGTGAAATGAATCATTATTGCTTTGTAGATTTCAATATTGCTGACCTTGAATTTTGTGATTCATGCGTGTTCTAATTTTACTCATTTTACCAAGTTTGCTTTTTTCCCGTAATATTACATTGTTTTGCTCTAACTTATCCATTATTAAATATTTCCACTTTTATAATTAATTACAAATACAATTGTTATTAAAAACAAAAATTGCAAGTTTAAAGTTATACGTTGCATTTTCAAAAACATTTTCAGTTTAATTATGACAAGTATATTACGTTGGTAATGGAGGATTGCTTTTAAAACGGAAAACGAGATGCTCATCCTCAGCAGCTAGAAGCATCATTAACAATACTGAACTTTAACAAAATCACAAAGTTTTTAATATGCATCTTTATATACTTCCTGTAATACATGTAATGTGTATGTTCATTTATTATGTCATCAATGACTAAGATTTCCAATTCAATTTTGATTTTACTGAATCTTTAGTAATGGAGCATTTAAGAAAAAAGCCACAAAACTTAAAAGCGTTTAATGCACAATTTTAAAATGGAAGTAACGTTATTCTGTTCATAAAAATAAACAGTTTTAATTAATGCAGCAAGAAAAGACTGGTTTACAGTTTTAAGTAGTGCATGCATTTGCATTTCCGTAACAATGTCATTATGAAGGAAATTTAACCATTAATAAGATTAAAATCATGGCACATTTGAACAGATACTTATGAAAAATTTTTGTTAAAATTACAAAACAGTTTACTTTTAGAACAAGTAGTTTTACATCATTTTTTCAGCAATTAAAATAGCGTTCAAGATTTTGCATTGTATAATGTTGTTGCAATATTTTTATGTATTATGAACTACATATAAAATAAATATAAGTAATCACCACCTATAAATAAAGAAAATGAGTTTATAATGCATAATTTCAAGTTTTGAAAATCTGTAGCTTATGATTATTACATTTAATATCTTACATTTGTTTCTGAGCGCTTATGTAATTAAAACTTATTGTTTACTTTGTAAATAATATGCCTTGATAAAATGAACATAATATTGTGGGAGGTACTGCAGCTATGGACTGCTCCGTCCTTAGAAGTTTCATCACATTAAGTTTCGACCACTTGTCAGCTTCTACTTGCTGAAATTATCCGTGGAATGTCGGACACTTTAAGCTGGAATCCTATGTGCAAACATTGCGTATTCCCGGTAGTCATAGCAAGTTTAAGAACTTAATAATCTTTGGGGTGCAAAAGACTAAGCTTGACTTGTTTTCAGTAGCATTTAGCAAGAAATATACTTGAAGCTACATTACGTTGATTTTTCATTTTAAGACAAACTAATACTAATATTCCATGTTTTAAGATTAGCAAAATATATTTACTGCTTTGATAACTGCTGGCTGAATGTTGTTTTGATATTTAAATAAACCAAAAAACTTCAAATTTAAGGTAATAACAAACAGAGCTTGTATGAAGTAGGACATTTCAATAAAGGTGGGGCAAGATAAATGTTAGTTCTAGTTTCAGCTGATCTGGAAAGAGCCAAAATAATAGCCAAACTGTCTTGGTCAGGAAAAATTACAGTACTTTTTCTACAGTCACCTGAGGCAGTTGCAGAATGGCATCGTAGCGAAAATAGACAAGGCAAACCTTCTCATCGATGAGTCAGGTCATCAAGGCGGTGTCAAATTGTCAAGTTTGACGTGCTTTTCCAGTGCGACAAACATGATTTACGTAGAGAAATAATATCATTCAACCTAGACTTTTGTTCACTGCTTATACAGCGGTAATCAATCAGCAGTTGTGACTGCCTTACAATCTGACGCTGGTATTGTTAAAATTTGTACAAATCGTCACACAATTTTTTTCACAAATATACAATATCAAAAAATTGTTATTGTTACAAATTTTTAAACATAACTACAGTTTGTTTATTACTGTTAACAGAAAAAAAATAAATAACCACCATTATCAGATGATATTTTGTCATGGGAAAGGTCTGGGTTGTCTGCATAGAAAAAACAAGAAATAAATCTCTCTATTGGATATTATGAAATAAAACCTAAACGGAAAAAATTAACGCGAGAACTCTGCATTACGTTTTATGCTTTAGTTCAAGCAAGTCATTTTTTTTCAATATCAAACAAGAAATCCTCACATTTATAAGTACTCTATTGCCGCTGCTTTCTGTACATTGTGCAATCCATTGCTGTAAATACTTTTAAAATTTAAGAATTATGATAATACATGGTACACGGCAATTAATGCAGGGCATTTTAAGAAACTAAATGCTGTAATAATAGATTTTAATAATACAATATAGGGCATTTCTCAAATTTTAATTAAAAGCATTCACAAATGCTATCGGAAAAGCATAAACTACAGAAAGCTATCTAAAGGAAAATAAAGTGCTGTGGTAAACAATGATAAAATGTCTGAGATTTAACAACAGACAATTTGATGAAGTTAGAAACATTTTGCCAGTTATTTGCTGATAAAAGTATTGTAACACGCATTTCAGTTTTTCGCATATTTGTTTGTAGGCAGCAGCATTTTTACTCTGAAATTAATAGTAATGCTATTTTTTCAAAACATATTTTAAGTTGTTATTTTATGATAAAACCGCAAGCTTTTTAAAACGCTATGTGTCGATGACATTGCAGCAGCTGAAATACGTATAAAATGTAGAAAGAAAAAAGAAATAATAAAATGCTCTTCCAAAAGAAAGGTTTTGATCATTCGCCGCTTCAGACATGTGTTCATCTGAAAATCATTGTATGATAAGTTGTAATAGAGCCCTGTCGCACCTTAAGAGATTTGACAAATTAAAGGATGTTTTACGTTGTTGATATTTGCCATGCAGATAGTGGAAATGGTGACAAAAAACAGACATAAACCAATCAATCTAACACATAAAATAATGACCGAGCTAATCGATGGATGCATTTCATGCCAAAATTGAAATCTTGAATCATCAGGTATGACAATTTTTAATCATATTTTAACTCTACATTGAAGATTTACACTCAATTGATGCTAGTTTTTATTATATACGTTAAGTAAATTAATTAAATTTTTTAAATAGTTTCTTGCTTGAATGTCAGATATTTCTAATCAAATGTAAATTTCACGAATAAACAAATGGCACTGAACCAATTCATTGCACGGTTGTTTTTGTTCAAATGCATATGCCGTAAATAATTTACAATATGTACATTATTTAAAATAAGTTTTAAATAAAAATGCATGTCTTTTTTAGTAAAGAAGCAAATAATAGTGCTTTGTAAATAAAATGCAAATTTGCAAGTGGGAATAGAAATAGATAAAGCAAAATCTTTCCATACGCATTTAAGAGTTATTTGCATAATTTTTTTCATGTTAAAGAAAATAAATTCTTCAAATAAATTTACCATTTTAAAAAGAGAAAATAATTACACTATTAAAAGCTACGTTTTGTTGAAATTTGCTTTTCGTAAAAAAACCTTTTTCTCAAACCATGTTAAAATAGGTTCAATTCATATCTCTTTAAGCATACATTTTTCATTTAACAATGGACGCACTAGTGAACCACAGATGCAACATAAAAAAGTTCTAAAACCTTTGTTCATTATCATGAATTTTAAGTCTGAATAATTGAATTTTATACATATCAATGCAACTTTAGAAGTTGCATTCTTTTTCAGAATATCACATTTGAACATTCACCATTATTCTATTTTAAATAAATATTTTCCCATTATTTTCATAAAAAACTACCAACGCAAGACAAACATTCGATAACTGTGCATCTAATCACGATCAATGTGAATTGAAGATTCTCTACTTTTGTCTACCTAATCGCTTGTGTGCATTATTGCATAGCATATATTGCACTGTATTCGATTTTAAAATATCTTTTTGTTTCACGTTGAAAAATTTGCATGGATATCACACGTAGAAAAGAAATGCTCTTTTAATTTTAAATGAATGTTTATCAGTTAAAAAAAGTTGCTCAATTCAAATAATTTTTATGCAAAAAATCGCACCTTACAACAACGTCATTTGTGCATCAGTTTTGCTTGAAACATAAAGTTTGTACAAGAAATACATCTAAATTGTAAGCATTGTATAATTAAAAAGATGTAATAAATGTCAAGTGCATCACTTAGTAATAAATGATGATAATTTTTTCGTCAAGCATCAGACAATATACTTTTCAACTTTAGTTGGCAAAAAATTATAATATCCGTGAAGTTACCTTGACGCATAGTTCATCCTGAGATTGATTCACTTTTGCTTTTTCTTCTTGTTTCGAATTCGACATTGCTTTTGAGAATAATGATGAAATAAATTTTTGATAGAAACGGAAATGAAAGGTTTGACGCAGACAGTATGCCTTTCCGAAGCAAAACGAATAAAAATGAGCTGCCGGTGACCAGCAAGTAAATAATAATCTAGACGTCGGTTTACACTGCATTTTGCCGCGGAGCGGCGTGTTTTGCGCAAACAGTAGGCGTGTTGTTAATGAGAACATTTTGTTTTTAAAAAGGAAATGCCGAATAGAGCGGACAAACATTTAATTTAAGTTTAAAAGGAAATTATAAAATTCAAGATACAAAAATTCTACCAACTAACAAGCTACGCCTTCTTAAACACGCACTCAAACAATAGGCTTAATTTTGTTACTGAATTCCATGCAAGATTTTAATTGCTTGAAAACATCTCAGATATGTTTGACCAAGTCTGAAAAATTATTGTAACTGTTTCATTCTGCTATATCAAATACCATTTTTTTTAAATAAAGGTATTATATGAAATGAAATTTGTTTTCTTCATTTCGCATTTTGACATTTTCCAAATACTACATTGGAATCTTTGAGAAACTTTTTCAAAATTGCCATATTTCAAGTCACGCCCAAATTTCAATTTGATTTGTTTACAATAGTGCTGTTGATGCTTTTTGTATAAAATGGATTTATCATTTTAGCAGAATTTTACTCGCAAATATGGTCAATGGCCAAACTGTTCAAGCTTCACAACAATGCACTGACATGGCAATACCATTTTTCTGTATATAGTCCGTATGAAAATGTGTAAAAATATTTCAATTTTTTAAATACTATACTTTAGTTTGAAAATATTTTTGCATAAGGTGCAATTTCACGAAATGCAATTAACAATTTCATAAACTGCCTTTCAGAAAACCCTAGCGCATTACAATGTCATTTTTGCATTGGTTGTCTAATTTCAGAATATTTTCTTAAAGATGACATTGCAGAAATTTATCAATTCTTTCCAAAGCATTTTGGAAAACAATAAATACTTCAAGGCAAATTTCTCTAACTTTTTAATTTTTCAAATATATCCACAGAGATACTTTTGCTTGCACATCTAAAAAAAATAAATATCTGATAAAATTCCACGAACATTTCTTTTTTATTCTCTTTCCAAACTATTTGTTCAACTATTTGTCTGTGAGTTTAACGAATGATTTATTGTAAAAAATTCAGTTTCTGATTGCTCTTTTAAATTTACAAAATGTTTATTTTCAAGATCTTAATAAATGAAGCACGGTAACGTTTGGCGTATTCAACGAATGTAATGTTTTTTCATCCCAGCACATCCTTACTTTGGTTTATGACGAATTTATTAAAAACTTTAAATTTGAAAAAAATATAGAAAAATGTAAAATTTTTCCAATTTAACGATATGAATTATGCAGCATAGTTCGTTTCTATTATTAAAAGTAAATTTCTTTAGCAAGCAGATATCTAATAAAATGCAAATAAATAAGAATTAAATTTTGAAATAAACTTCAATTTAAGTATTTTTTGTTTAAATTAAATTTTAATACAACTCTAATTTTGCATATCCATTCGTGCAATTCTGTTTTCTTTCTGATTATCACATAGTCATACTGTAGATTATATTCACAATGTACACGTAATAAGCATAATGCAAATGTGTTCTTATCAGCAGAATGTCTGTCTATTTTTGATAGAATCATAAAAGGTAGTATTTATTATATGATAATGCATCCAAAATATTTAAAAATTATGTTGTATAAATGGAAAAATAAGTAAAATTTAAACTTTACATATCTACTTTTTAGTCTTTAAAAATGCCGCCCTGAAGGTTTGAATTATGTTTCAACGATAAGTACTGCTTTTCGGCAACATCTTTTCTGTCAATTTCAAAGTGAGTTAAATGATGATGAAAAAGTCAAATGTGTTGAAGTTAACAAGAGATTGTTATTATTATTGTGTTATACTGTTATTATATATGCTAAAATTAAAACAATACTGAATTCTTTAATCAACGATTTTATCTATAGTGATTTTGCTTGTTCAAGATTAGCACTAAATATTCTCTGTTTATACACATATAACCAGCTAATTTTATAAACTTCAGCAGTATTATTTAAATAAAATTACATGAATTAATTAAAATGTTCAATTATTTTTGTTTTAAATTATTATCATTTCGAAGATAGCGTACTTATGAATAAAATGGAGAATACATGTAATATTGTTTTTAATTTATTCCATTGAAAATAACTATGAAATTTCATCGCTTTTTTGTATATCAAAATTGCAAATTACTGTCGGCATAAACTGTTTCCCAGTGTATCTATGTTTGAGTTGATGTGAAATTGTTATTACTCAATTTCTTGTTGTCATGCTTTTATTTGTTCTCCACATATTTTTACATATCAACCATAATCTTCTCCATAAGCAATGATAATTATTATACGTTATTAATATTTCGTGATGTGTAATTATCCATACTATTCATTAGTGTTATTAAATTATAAGCGTCATTAACAATACTAAACTTAAAATCATTTAAATTTATAAGTATAGTATTTTGAATATGTTATTCTTAAATTGCGTCTGATTGTAACTTAATCTTAATTAGAACAGTGATTATAGATTAAATCATTATTCTTAATATTGTTATTGTTCGACGGTATTCATATAGAAGACAAAATGAGAGCTTATTTTATGAGCAAAAAAGCATTAAATTTTAAAAAATATATAATTAGACTTACAATTATTATTTGCTTACAATATGAGAATAGCGCTAAAAGTTTTTATTATGTAGTATATCATTTTTTCTTATTCTTTCAAGAAAAAAATTGTTGCAAACTTTGATGATGGATTATGAAGAATTTGATTAAAACGGTAAGAAGATTGTTGAAGGTAATATTTTGCTCGAGAAAGTGAATGAATGCATTTCCTGTGAAGCAAAATCCACAAAATTGAAATCCCATTTCCAAACGCTAATATGACAAAAATGATGGTAAGATTTGAAATTAAAAATGTGATGACGTTAAGATAAATTATTTGTTCTATAAATAAATTAGTAATCATGCATGAGAAAGATAAAGTGAATATCTGGAATTTGTGCAAAATGCAAATGTTCACGTCAATGCAAAGAATTAATTACAGTTTATTTACCTGTGACAGTAGTAGACTGAGCTGACAAACAGTTGATAGAAGCACGGTTTGCTGGGATTTTATTAAGCTTGTTCACTAAAAACTGTTCTGCTATTGTCTTATATTATCTACGTTATTATGAATGTAACAAACTCTGCTAGGACAATGGGAATTAGTATAGAACGGATTTTAAATCAAATCTTCAACGTTTGTTCGTCAAATGCCATTGAAATGCGAACGAGGGTTGTTTGCACCCCGCTGACAATGAAAATGAGATTTTTAAAATTACCCAGCGGTAAGATCAAAGAAAAGCAGCAAGCTTTCATTATTCAGTTGCTGATTGAACACTGTACGCAGCTAACAAGCTGTACTGTTTGCACGCTTTACGTTGCTTGCAGAGGAGGCGTTTGTGTGCGTTCGCCAAATTTGCTAACCGCCTTTTGCTCAAAGCCGACAAGTTACGCTTTCATTTTCGTTTTCATTCCGCATTTCAGCATTGCATTCTCTTGTTGCTTAAATAAAATACGTCAGTGAGGCCAAAATATATTACTTATCAAAAATAATTTTTGTTCATTCAATCAAATTTTTGCTCTTCTTTTTCAATAAGTTTGCACACATTCAACAATAATAAAATCACAAAAAAACATACAGTAATGCAAAATATTCCATCATGAATTGTATTAAAAAATGGAATACAGTTCTTTAAATAACTTTGTTTCAAAAAACAATTATTAAAAATAAATAAAAAAACCATATACAAATACCGTAGGATAAATATCAGTTTTCTACAGTAATACAGAGCAATTTTTTGTAAAGAAAAAACTTCAATTTTAAATGATTCTGCTGTTTTTCACGTGTTTATTCGAGCATAACATTATATAGATATTAAATTCGTTTAATATTTTCACTACTTTTATTTTGAATTGATCTGTTTATTATACACTTGATTGTAGAAGTCCTGATTTATGAAAATTATTTTTTGCGTCCGTCAACGTCGAGAACAAATGTTGAAATTTTTATTCAAATTCTCTGAAACAACGTTCTAACTCGAAATCACTGGATTTTCATGAAAGTGTTACTATTTTCTTCAAATGTACAACATAAAAAATCAAATAAATATCATTAAGTTATCATTCTTTCGAACATTTGGTATCGTCATTATTACTTTTAGTATCATGAAATCCCAGCATTTTCCAGTCTTCTTTCATCATCAAATTGTTTTTCATACGACATTCAAAATAATTTTTTGCCTCTATACGACACTTTTGATTGTTCTGATCGTTTTTTTGCAAACAGAGCATGTAGTCTAGCATTGGCAATTTGCACACTCCTTCATGATCAAGTGGAAAACTACCTTTCAAAGGTACTTCACGCTGTATGACAGATTTCTTGAAAGGGCCAGACATTTAATGAAACCCTAAAAAGTTAACTCTTAAAAAATTATCAATCATAAATAAATTAATGCCTAAAATGGATTACAATACAAATTATGTAATAAATCACCTAGAGGATAATTGATTAAATTAGTTATAAAGAAAAACATACAAAGTTAGGTGAGTTACCTTTCTAAGCATACCTAAAGCTAGAAATAATACGTATGTTCCGTCACATAAAACACCTGTCATTCGCTTGCAACCAAACCCCAGTCACAAATGTCAAGCTGACGACGCTTACTGCCACTAAGAGTACCGTCAATATCTAACAGCTGGTAATACAATTCAAGCAGTGTGGGAAATTTAATGGCGGCAAATCTTCGTAATTCACTGTTACGGTGAAAGCAAAACAAAACGAAAGCACTACTTCCAATAAAGACAGAGAACGGAACTGCACGCCTGAGTAGCCTATGACCTCTGATCATTAATCTAAATAAAATACAGCATGTTACATTGAATTTACACATCATTCAACTATAAGAAACAAGTCAACATCTACACAATCCAATAATATCATTGCAATTCTCTTCAAGACTGACAATATATACAATAACAAAAATATTCACATTTACGATAATAAAAATCAAGATCAACTTACAGTAATTGGTTACAACTTTTAAAATGTTTTCGTTGATCTGAAAACAAACATAAATTGTGATGCTTTACTTTACTTTTTACAGCTTATATCATACCATTAAACTGCAATCTTCCATACTTAATTATTTACTTAAAATATGACTAGCTTTTCAAAATTGTTTGAACGATATTAAAATCAGTTGCGCAGGCATTTCACGGTATTACATACATATATAAACATATGATTTATTATGTCGCAACCAGAGCAAGGAATTATTCTTATATTAAAAAATTAAAATAAAGAAAAATAAATGGGATTAAAATTGAAAAATTTTGAATATTTTAAAAGTTAATCTAAAATATATATACA
Source organism: Trichinella spiralis (assembly GCF_000181795.1). Taxonomy (NCBI): domain Eukaryota; kingdom Metazoa; phylum Nematoda; class Enoplea; order Trichinellida; family Trichinellidae; genus Trichinella; species Trichinella spiralis. The sequence continues at coordinate 531,462 of NW_003526948.1, read as the reverse complement.
TATACATATATTGAAATGAAATCTTTTTCAACGTTGAAAGACAGCAACAACGCTTTCTTTAAATAGTTTTATTATATACTGGATATATTTATAATTACAATAAATAGCCAATACTTACAACGTTTGTAAATAAAAATTATTTCAATCAACACCTGCTTCGCTGATATCAAATAAAACTTGCCTTTTACTATAAAATTACAGTACCTACAGTGTTGATGCTGTCAATGTGGAAGATGCTGTGTAAGTAAAAATATTCTTATTTTTATTTTTATATAAAGGATTAATGATTTTCCTTATTTTTCGTTGTAATTATATATTTTAGTTTATTCCAACCTTTGATGGTGCATTATTTAGAAAATAAAAGTCGTTCAATCATTGCATGCAGCATTAAACATTTAATTATTGTTCAGTAACAAGGTTGCACGAAACGTTGTTTAACTTTTAAGATTAGTTATTTTCATGCAGTTTCACTAATGTTTTCATTTTCAGGATGTCACATGTTTATACAGAGAATTTGCAACGAAACTAATAACTTCTGAAATTATTCAATGTATTTATTAAAGTGACTACATGAAATATAATTTTCAGAATATTAAATCTAATTTCTTTTTAAGAGTGTTTTGTCTAAGCGAGTGATAACTTATCTTCTATTGGAGAAGATGGTGTTGTCGCGAATGCATTATTTTTGTCTATGAAACCGTTGCTATCAAAGACTGAAATCATGTTTTTGAAGCATGCTATAGAGAAGATACTCAGCGACCGTGATATAAAAAAAGCTCACCATGATCAACTTCGGAAGGCATGTGAATCAGCGCTCGGTATGGATTGTCGCATCTTTTTCAAATTATATTATTTATATTCTGTTATTATTTAAGAAGAAATTGGTAATGAAATTAAGCAGCATGACGTGGAGACAACAAACGATGGGCATATTGTTCCATCGCGAATCAAGTCAGTTGACGCCGATCATTATTTTTTACCTTTTGAGTTAGCTTGCAGTTCTAAATCCACTAAGATTGTGGTAATTGCTTTGGATTGTCTTCAAGTAATTAAACAGCCATCACTTCACATTGAGAATTTTGTTTTTAAATTCCCTTCATTTTAAAGAAATTAATTGCTTATGGTCATTTAACTGGAAACAGTGCAGATCCGAAAAATCCCAATCGACTTCTCATAGATCGCGTTGTTCAGGCAATCTGTTCTTGCTTTTCTGGTCCAAATACAGATGACAAGGTGCAACTGCAGATAATCAAAGTAAATGGGTGCGTTTTTATTTGAAAAATGTAAATTACGGGTACTTTTCAGGCACTTCTTACAATTGTTTCAAGTAATTCATGTGAAGTACATGAACTTAGTTTATTACTAGCCGTTCGAACGTGTTACAACATATATCTGGCTAGTCGGAACTTGATAAATCAAGCAACGGCGAAAGCTACACTCACACAGATGCTCACAATTTCTTTTAGTCGAATGGAATCTGTAGGAATGGTGATATAAATATTTTATTTAAATTATTATTTACTGAAAAAAGACCAAAATTTATTCTAGAACCCTGATTCGAAAATTCATGTTGATGATGTTGAGACTGTATGTGGTGTCGTTTTGAACGATATAATATCTGAAGTGTGTTTCGTCTTAGGTATGTATTTTTAATATGTATCTTTATTAGTACAGATGTCGATTTAGGGAATCTGTCTTTTTTTAATATATAAGAAAGTTGAAAATAGTGCTGTTGTACGACTGTATTATACTGTAATTTGAATTTCAAGTTTGATGATTGATTATCGATTATCTACAGCAGGATTTATGACTTTAATATTTGCTTTATTTTTATTACTTTTTCGTATATTCAATTAGTTTTTATCTGATGCTTGCATTTAATTTAGTCTAATTTGACCTGTTCTTTGTACATGAGATATTTTTGTGTGCAGTCTATTTAGTATTATTTTTTGCATGTGATCATTTCTTTAAAATAAGTGGCAGTTTTTTATATTGAGCTATCTTTTTCAAAGATTTTGAATTTTTTTGACTTTATGACTTTAAAAGTATGCTTCAAATGATTGTTTTGTAAAAACTTTTTGTTGACAAATGGGCAATTGTTTTTCAGAATGTTTTCTGTATTATTGGTAGCGTTTTGTATGAAATGTGTTGTAGGGTCATGAGGATTTTTTTTATAAAAATAAATGCTTCAAATGAAAACTCTGAAAGAAGATTTTTAGATGGATTGATGCACACTCCAACAGCAGGCATGGAACAGGACGCAAATGGCAAACAGTTGACCAGCACAGCAAATCAGAACTCTTTTGAGTCGGCATCGCAGGGTCAGCTAGATTCACCTATGTCAGTGATGCCGCTTGCATTTGTGAATGTGCATCAAAAAGACTGCTTTTTGCTGTTCCGTGCATTGTGTCGTCTTTCTATGAAGCCAGTTAGTGCCAATTTAGATCCCAGGTATAAAAATATTTAACGATATTTTTTTTTAAATTAATTTTGGAAAAAAATATTATCTTCCTAGATCACATGAAATGCGGTCGAAAATTATTTCCTTACACTTGTTGCTCACTATACTGCAAAATGCCGGCCCGGTCTTTCGTCAGAGTGAAGTGTTTATTTTGGCAATTAAGCAGTATTTGTGTGTGGCTTTGAGCAAAAATGGCGTATCCTCCGTATTGGAAGTTTTTGAAGTTTCCTTGGATATATTTTTGGCACTTTTGGAAAATTTCAAAGCGCATCTTAAAGTGCAAATTGAAGTTCGACATTTTTTGTTTGCATATTCTGTTGTTGTCGCCATGTATTTTATTATTATTTGATTATAGGTATTTTTTCGGGAAATTTTTCTCAACATACTGGAGACATTTTCAAGTTCTTTCCATCACAAATGGCGAGTAATGGAAGCAGTTGCTAAAATTTCGTGCGGTAATTGCTGCTGTTGTGTCTTGCTATAGTGTATCGTGCAAAATTTTACATATACACTTTCATTTCAGATGCGCAAAGCATAGTTGACATTTATGTTAATTATGATTGTCATTTGTCTTCAGCCAATCTTTTCGAACGTCTTATAAATGATTTGTCGAAAATTGCTCAGGTGAGAAAGTGAAAAGTATTATTATTATTATGAATGCTTTTTTTATCTGATTTCTTCAAAGCGCAAAAATAGTAATTATTCTAATGTTATGGTACAAGATTGAAATAGTATTGTGAAAAGCATATGATGTGTTTGGTAATAGAATTTTATCGCATATTTGTATTGCTTGAAAGAATCGGTTTACAAAAATGTTGTTTTGATTTGTATTATTATTATGTGAAATGTGAAGTTTAGGGTCGGCATGCAATTGATCTCGGTGCAGCTCCTGGTCAAGAGAACATGATGAGAATAAAAGGCTTGGAATGTCTGGTGTCTATTTTGCGCTGCATGGTGCAGTGGTCAAGCGATTTATACATCAGTTCAGGGCCGCATACAAATTTAGCTGAAGAAGTGGACGAAAAAGGAAAGCCAAGTGGATTGAACGCATCATCCGTTGGCAGTGATTTAGCCCATCAGTTTGAGGAGATCAAACAGCAAAAAGAAGTGCTTGAACAAGGAATTGAATTGTTCGTCGAGCAATTTCATGTTTCTTTTTTTCTTTATTTTAATACTTGTGATTTTCAATATAGATTTAATCGTAAGCCGAAGCATGGTTTGTCTTTTCTACAAAAACACAAGCTCATCGGACACGGAGCAGCAGATATTGCTCATTTTTTGCATACTGAAGAACGACTTGACAAAGCAGCTATTGGTGATTATCTTGGCGACGGTGATAGGTTGGGTTATTTTTAAATAAATAAAAAAAAAAATATATATATATGTATGTATAATTTTCCGGTTTATTTATTTATGTTTTGCTTTACATTTTCAGCTTTTGCAAAGAAGTTATGTATGCTTATGTTGATCAAATGGACTTCAGTGGCAAAGATTTTGTTTCTGCTCTGCGATGTTTCCTTGAACGGTTTCGATTACCTGGTGAAGCACAAAAAATTGACAGGCTTATGGAAAAATTTGCTAGTCGTTATTGTGCAAACAATCCCAAGTATTAATAATTGATGTATTATTGTATGAAAACAAAGAAAAGCGTATCTTTTTTTGTTAAATAATTATTATATCACGTTTTTGTAATGCAGTGTGTAATATTGTGATACAACGCAACGTGCTTGCTAATTGCAGCATTTCAGATGTTAATTTTTATGACTGTATTTTTTTGGAACAGCAGTAATGAATCGTGGTTACTATTTTTAGTCTGGGACTTTTCACAAGCGCTGATACAGCGTACGTGTTGGCCTATTCAATAATTATGCTGACGACCGACTTGCACAGCCCTCAAGTAAGTACTTTCTCAAAATATTATATTTTTCAAACGAGGCTAAATTTACTTTGATTTACAGGTAAGAAATAAGATGACCAAAGAACAATATATTCGCATGAACCGTGGTATAAACGACAGTGGCGATTTGCCGGAACAGTATTTATCCGACATTTATGACGAAATTGCCGGAAATGAGATAAAAATGAAGCAGCATTTTACTAAACACGTCAAAACTTCGTGTAAAACTCAAATATAGAAAGCAGTCGAGAACAGACAAGCAGATTGACTGTCGACATTGTTTGCTGGGCTTTATATTGCATATTTTATGTTTCAGCTTTGGCAAGTGAGCGGCATCGTCGTTTGTTGTACAACGTGGAAATGGAACAAATGGAAACCACAGCTAAAGCTTTAATGGAAGCGGCTAGTCATTTTCAAACTTCATTTACATCTGCCACACACGCGCAGCATGTTCGTCCAATGTTTAAGGTGGACGCAGTTTTGCAATAGGAGCGAAATTTAAATTATTATTATTATTATTTGTTTTTTTTTGTTTTAGGTTGCTTGGACACCGTGCTTAGCTGCGTTTAGCGTCGGCTTACAGACTAGCAATGATTCTGAAATATCAGCGCTTTGTCTTGAAGGCTTTCGTTTTGCCATTCGAATTGCTTGCGTTTTTAGGATGGAGGTGGAGATATTTAGGTTCGTATTTATTTGAAGTGCTGTAATGTTGCGTTTGTTAACTTTCAGCTAGAACGAAATGCGTACGTTCAAGCATTGGAAAGATTTACATTGTTGACGGCTGCGACGGCGATGACTGAGATGAAATCAAAAAATATTGACACCTTGAAAACCTTGATTACCGTAGCTCACACTGATGGCAATTATCTGGACAATTCGTGGCTCGAAGTCAGTTTTATGATTTTTATCTTGTTTTTGGTTCACTTTTGCTAAATGCTGTTTAAATATTTTATCAGATATTGAAGTGCATTAGTCAGTTGGAAGTTGCTCAGCTGATTGGTACGGGCGTGAAGTCGAAATTTTTAACTTCAGGCACTGCAAGAATTTTGCCCGAAAGTGGGCATGACATTTCTTCAGCAGAATGTACGCGTTGGTTTCGAAATTTTAATACTGAGACCATTTATCATTCATATTTGGGTTTTTTATGCTGAAATATAATTTTTTCACAGATGTGATGAAAACGAGCGGAGTTAGTCTTGTGTCAAAGAAAATGCCACATCTACAAGAGTCGTTGAATGAAACTTCTTCGCAAAGTGTTGTCGTTGCGGTGGACAGGTGATCTTCCATTATTATTCCCATTTTACAGCGATGTTGGTTGGCTGGCTTTGCTTTTCTAAATGTTTTCCACTTTAGAATATTCACTGGATCAGTTCGATTGGATGGTGACGCGATTGTCCACTTTGTCAGAGCACTGTGCCAAGTGTCAATGGACGAACTGAACAACCCTATGCATCCTCGAATGTACAGCTTGCAGAAGCTTGTGGAAATCTCTTACTACAATATGGGACGTATTCGCTTGCAATGGTCTAGGATATGGGCCATTTTGGGCGATCATTTTAACAAAGTAGCTTACTGAAATTTTCAGATACAGCACTGCTGTTTTATTTATTTTTTTCAGGCGGGATGCAGTGAAGACGTAGATGTAGCGATTTTTGCCGTAGACTCTCTTCGTCAGTTGTCGATGAAATTTTTGGAACGAGGCGAGTTGCCAAATTTTCGTTTTCAAAAGGATTTTCTCAGACCTTTTGAATATATTATGAAACGAAATAAGTTCGTTCAATTATTTATTCATTGTTTGTGCATTAATTTAAGAAGAAAGAAAAAAAATTTTTTTTCTATATTTTCATGCAGATCATCGACCATACGCGACATGATTGTTCGATGCATGTCACAAATGGTCATCTCTCAAGCTCGAAACATTAAATCTGGTTGGACGAATATTTTTTGCGTTTATCTGATAGCTGCATCTGAGCAAGACGAATCGCTTGTGAATTTATCTTTTTGTTCAGTATCTGACATAGTTTGTATGTGGTTGAATTGTTTGTTGTTGTCCTGTTTGCGGAAAATTTAGGAATTGCATCTTTTCAGCCAATGTATTCAACGTCCAGTTCAGTTCTGTACTGGACTCGTTCCAGGAAGCGATCAAATGTTTGGCAGAATATGCTTGCAACGCTACATTTCCGGATGTCAGCATGGAAGCGATTCAACTGATTCGTTTATGTGCTAAATATGTTGTCAATAATACGCAGGTAGTGTATGCACTGCAAGTTTTGTGCTCGTATATTTTTCTAGTTGTTTAATTGCTTTTTGTTTTTTTGATTACTGTAGATGTTTTGTGAGCATCAGTGGGAAGATATTTCTTTGTCAGAGGATGAACGGGTATGGCTAAGGGGTTGGTTTCCTATTCTTTTTGAACTCTCTTGCATAATCAGCCGGTGCAAGCTCGACGTACGCACTAGGTACGTTGTTTGGTCTGCTTTTTGATTCTATTTTTTTCTGTGTGTACAGTGCTGATTGGAATAACATTTTGCTTTTATACCATAGAGGTTTGACTGTAATGTTTGAAATAATGAAGACATACGGCGACCATTTTAAAGACACTTGGTGGAAAGACCTCTTTCAAGTGGTGTTTCGAATATTTGATGTGATGAAACTTCCTGAACAACAAAGCGAAGTATGGAAAACCTTTATCAAGGAGACGTTTGATTCACTTATGTTAATATATATATATATATATATATATTTATTTATTTATTTAGAAAATTGAATGGATGATGACTACTTGCAATCATGCTCTCTACGCGATTGTGGATGTGTTCACGCAGTACTACAAGACACTCAGTGAAATTATTCTTCCTGATCTATACGCACTCTTATTTTGGACTATACAACAAGGTATATATTTAATGTTTTTTATTTTATTTTATTTTATATTCTGTTTTTTGTTTTTCATTTTACTTAAAAATAATTTTTCTAAAGCAGTGGGATAAGAAATTAATTATAAATGGCATGTGTGAATGAATGGCAGCAACTGTTTTTCAGCTTTCTGTCTTTGGTTTGCATACAGAAGTGTTACAGTGTTGCTTGTTTAGAAAATGAACAGCTGGCACGATCTGCAATTAATTGCCTTGAAAATTTTATAATATCCAACGGTATGAAATTTAGCGCTGAAGTGCGTGAGCTGTCCGTCAGTCTTTTGATCAAACTTTTTCGAAGCACCATTCCAGAAAGGTGCGTGCGTATTTTCTTTTTTATATTTGTAATATTTCGTTTTTATTAAATGTAAAAATTAAGTTGTTTTTGACTTGTAAATAGGCAAGAAATTATGTGAAAAGATTTATATCCAAAGTTGATAATTGACGGTTTATTTTTTGAATTAACTGCAGCAACATTTTAGCCTGTTGACGTGGAAGATGGAAAATGCAGAACAGGCCGTTTTTTCTGCAAGCAGCGGTTCTTCATTCGAAGAAATTGATGTTACTTTAATTTCAAATGTAATATGTTTTTGGCATATCTGATAAATATTTAGGAAAAATTGTTTTCTTTTTAATTTTTAGATTAGATACGACCAAGCAAGTGATAATGAGCTTTTGAATTCTTCAGGCATAATTTGTGACTTACGATACATCAGAGAAGGTGACAAAGTTCAAGAAAAAGGCGGAAAATATTGTAAAATGTTCTTTTTTTCTACACTTTAATTATTCATTTATTTCGATTGGGGATTTCAAATTTTCAGCTTTTGCATGCGAAAGTGGAATTGCCAGTATTCGGTCAATGCAAGTGAAGTGCATTGTCCAGTTGGAACTGATTCAGACAATTGATTCCATTTTATTCTATCCGGCTATTTCACGAAAAGATGATGAGCAAAACATTGCAGATGCACGGGTTTGTTTTTTGTCAACTTTTTGCGTGCAGCTTTGTGCATTTTATGCATATGCAGTGGTTATGAAAATGGTTGTTGGATTTTGTTTCAGGGAATACGCGTTAGCGAATCTGAATTTGTCCAACAAGAACAAGGACTGTACTGTATGCTTACTGCCCAGCAACTTTTTTCTCTTGCCGACTGTTTGTTGGATTCGTACAATTTGGCAAGGCAATTTAATAACAATCACACACAACGAAATTTGCTGTGGAAGTCAGGTGATCTGTACAGCCAGCCTGTTATTTGTTTGTGGAAGATTTTATTTTTTAATTTTACCATTGCAGCAGCAACTGTTTGCATTTTTAGGGTTTTCGGGGAACAGGAAGCCGCATTTGTGGAAGCAGGAAACGCAGAGCTTGGCTTGCTGGTTGCGAATTATGTTTCGGATCTACTCCGACGATACAAAGGATGATCAGTGTGTTGAACGCGCTCAGAAGTGCTTAATTGAGTTCGTTGACTAATTTATTTTATTAAACGAATATTAAAGTTTGCAAATATGTCGGCATATTTCGAATGTGCAATCTTTTCTGTTTATTATTATTTTGCATTGGATATTTTTTTACAAATTCAGAGAAAGTCCGTTATTGTTGATTTTTTTTCTCTAATTGTTCAAATAACTTAATTTCATTTTTCAGTTTATATGGACATTAATTTTTAATACTCACTTTTTTTTAAATTTCATTTTCTTATTTTAGCATTTGCGTGGACGTTTTGAATTATTTCATGTCTCTGAAAGCAGAACAACACCGCGAAACTTGGACGCCGATCGTGTTGTTGATTTTCAATCGAACGTTGCGCCTTAATGATAATCAGGTGAGTTTGGTGTTGGCGATTCAGTTTTCCAATGGCATGCAGTGGTTTATGTGCAGGTAGTGTTGAAATGAGAATTTGCTTTTTCATTTAGTTCAAAAGCCTCTGTACAGCTTTCTACGATGTAGTTTGTGAAATGATTGATTTCAACGTTAAAGTTGAAATTCGTACATTGCTGAAGAAGTTTTTTCAACGCCGGAAGAAGATACCATAGCAAAGCAGCATCACACATTGCTTGTTCCATTTTCTTGTATATAAATTCTATTGTTCTATTGATAACTGATGGCCGTGTTGATTTTTACCCAAACAAATTGTTGTTCAACATTTTGCATAAACCTGCCATGTAAAAATAATTCATCTGGAAAATAAGCAGTAAAACGGGGAGTTATTCATTCATTTATTTATTTGTTTTTTTAATGCCGGTTAATTTAAGTTTGATTTTTACGAGCATCATCTAGATGGTTGAAGTAAACGTTGGCGTGGTTGATCCGTTGTTCGACGTGAAACTTTGTCTGCCGCGAACAATCTTACGCACGATTAATATTTGATTGATTTGTGATGCAGTGAATTATTTTTGAACAGGTTTGTATTTTCTTTTTTTAAATATTTTTTGAAACGTATTGATTCAACTGGAAGATGTGAATTATAATTTGTGAAAGATGTCTTCGTGGGGAAAGAGCGAAAGTTATAGTATGAAAAAAGGCCACAATTTTGCATTGTAGCTAGCTTTGCGGGGCTAGCCAAAATGGTCGACATCGACCCTCTGGGGTCGATAAAGGCTTAAGGGTCGAATATGTACTTTGAAATCCCATTTGAGGAATATATTTCGTGGAGAACTATTTTGTAACAGTAATTTATAATTTTCTGAACTATCAAGGGGCACCACAGAAAAAAGATACAAAGCGCAGGAACAGACTGAATTTGGAAATGCGTGGTGACTCACGCCTAAAACTCACCAATCTCCAGCCAAATATCAATTCCCTTGCTGCTACTCATCAAGCACATCCTTCTCATTAACGGTGCCAAATGATCATAATAGTTAAATAAATAATTATCGACTACCTTTAACTTCATCATGAAGTTATTAACATTATTATTCACATGAATTATAGGCCATCATAGGAACAGATATGCAAAATGAAAAAAGCATAATTGAACGTAAAGGTGAAATGAATCCGATCGAGAATCACTAAAAGTGAAAAGGGTAAAGGATACTTTATAATTAAAAAAATTTAGTATTAATAATAATATTTATTTTGCGAGCTTGGGGGTCGATGGGGCATCAAGGAATCCATGAAGGGTTGGTGGTATAAAAAGTTTGCCTGTCCCTGGTACATAGCATTTTTTCAAATTATAACAGTAAAATGTAAAAAAGATCTACAAGCAATAAAAAAATATATTCACGAAATGAATTTCAGCAAGCAACAGCAACAAATAATTAATGAGAAAATTTGCACATGTACAATTTGGCAACTTTTCTTTGAAGAAATATTCTTTCATTATTCTTCATTTTTTTCAATGGAACATGTCTGCAGGGAACAAATGTTAAATTTTCAAGTTCAGATAAATTATTGTTTCAGTAATTTGGGCAATGCATTCAGTATCTTTCTTTTTTTTGAAAATACCATAAATAGTTCAAGGAGAAATTGTTCTTCAGATGCTGTTGTTATTTTAAAACGGTATGTTTGGGCTGGTTGGTGGTAGAAGTATGTGAATTTGTTAACAAATTATAATTATGAATTATTTAATGCTGAACAGCAATCACAAGAGCAGCAGTCGCTGCTTAGAAGTCAAAACACGAACACAGCGAATGATGTCATCTAAATTTTTGTAAACATAGTCACGGGCATATTGCCTCCAGCTTTCTTCGTCGTCTGTTTCCGTTTTGGCCCGAATGGACTCAACGTTGGCTTCTATAATTTTGAGAATCGACTCACAGCTAGCCGAACTTGATCTTCGAATTTCTTTGAAAATTTCCAATTTATCATTTTTGAAATTTTCCGTCTGATTTTCATTTTCGATCTTCTTTTCCGGGGTAAATGTCTGCGACGAATGATCTGGGTACGTGTGCGCTGAAAATATTCGAACATTTCAACTAAAATATTAACATAAATTATTTGAATTAATATTTTATTTTTATTGAAGTTAAGTTTCTTAAAGTTGAAAGTGCTTTGGTTGCTATTCAATAAATAGAAGGCTCTATATAATAATCGATGTATATTGATTGCACTGCCGATGGAACTTTGGAAAATTCACCTGAAATATTTACTCCTCAAGTTTTCCAGTTGAACTTTTTGGATTTTTTATTTATTTATCATTTTCATTTTTATTTAAAAATGTTATTAAATAAATATTCAATATTTGTGACGACAGTTCAACAGACAAAACTAGCAGTTAGGAAAATTGTCAACTCTGTTGTCGAATCAAAATGGTCGAATGGAGGAGTCGAATCGAATTTCAATAAATGACAATTCTGGCGAATATGAAATGCAAATTTGCAAATCATCTATAAGCAGCGCTTTCACGTATAACACATGTCAAACAGTTGTATCCGTATTGACGAAGTGAATGGAAAAAATCACGAATTGATCAATTTAATCCAATTATTCAGCATAAAATGAAACTATATGCTGAATAATCGTATTTTGGATAAATTTAATTTGGACCTGTGATTATTATATTAATTAATATTTATGCTATTAAATTAGAAACGAAACAATTGCAACATGCAAAAAGCAAAAATGCATTTACATTTTAAATTATTTTAAAAATAAATTCAGCAAAATATCATTCACAATACAAAATATTCACTTTTCAAGTTATCAATTCCAGTTAGTCAAACAAAAAGTATTTTGAAAAGTGAATTCGTGTTATCGTAGTCGATAATAAGTACATTGTTAATATGCAAAGAAAGAAACATCTTTTTCTTTATTCTTGTTTGTTCATGTTCAGAGAAAAAAGCTTTTCAAAATAAGATGATGCAGTAAATTTCCTTAAATGCAAAAACAAATTATGACACGGTCGAATTGATTGCACTGAAGTTGATCATGCAAACACGTCATGGCTTTAAGCATTAAAGCTTTGGCACTTCACTTCTCAAACAGCCCTACAGATTTCTTCAAGCAGATGAATCAATTTAATTATTTAGGTTATGAATGCAACTTATACAGAAAATTTGTCTGAATAATGAATTTCATCTTAACCATGAGCAGTTTTGAAGTTGTTATCATGTCTATTGAAAGCCCAATTTGGTCTGACCTATGATTCGTGCGCATTGCAATAATTACTAATTTCGAAGCTCATTTCAGCGTTCTCTGTCATAAATACTGTAATCAATAATCCATTCGTTGAAGCACAATTTTCTAAATCCTGAAAAGTAAGCACACCTTAAGTGAAAAAATTACAACTAAATATAAGACTTGCATCTCGAGAGCTTTCTGCATGCATGAGCTCATACAGTGCTGAATTTATTGGAAAATATTTCAAATTTATTTGAACATGATTTATTAATAATTGCAATACATACAGCACTGGACTGGCAGAAATTAATTTTATGCAAAATTAGCTTTGCAGGGGAAAATTGTTTGTATAAAAATTTCATATCCAAACGAAGAAAGTAATATTATTGTAATGAGAAAAAAACAACAAAAATCTTCTCTTCTTTATTGTTGCAATATTTTGTAAAAGAAGAAATGCAGAATATTTTTTATTATCATGATCATAAGTTGCCTTTTCATTACTGAAACATTTAACTTTAATTTAAATTTACAAATAAGTGCATTGCATATGCTCAGAAATAGTTATTTCCTATACGTGTGATCACCTCATTTATCCAGTGATTTATTCAATTGTTTATTCAAAATGAAGAAATTAATAAAATGCATATACGTGAAAGCTAAGGCACTCTTTTATTGTAATTTTAATTATGCATAAGATTATTTATTTGTTCACATGCTGATCTAGAAGTAAATTTTTACAAGTATTATCGTCTAGCACCATTATGAATGTCAGTTTTCACCATTTTTATAATGAACATAAAAAACGTTATAAATTAATGACAAACCGTTGTACATTAACAAATATAGAAGCTTGCATTAATTTTGCTGTCCATAAACTTTATATGTGCAAAATACAAATAGTCTTTCCTCTTTCAATTATTTAATTGTATTTTTATTACTGTACAATACAAAATTGAAAACAAACAGTAATATGCAAAACAAAATATAGTAATCCAATGTTATGCAAATTATTTACAACGAGACATGAAACGAGATCATTGAAATTAATGTTATTTATCATTAACATTTAAATATAGCATACATATATATATATTTATATATATATATATATATATATATATATGCGTGTACGTGTGTTTGTACACATTGAAAATACGTACTTGGTAAAAAGTAAATCATAGCTCTCGTGTTTATTACATACGAACATGATACAATGAAGCCAAGAAGGAAATGCTTCCTCCAATGCATCATTGATCGTTTCTTTGTTTTGTCGGCTGATTTGCACTGTCAAAAAGCGCAATGAAAAACGGTAATTTCTTGTGTCTAGCTGGATGTGATGGCGCTGTGAAAATTAAGCTTATACCAGGAATCAATGACTACATACTCTTTTTAAGAACTTTACTAACCAGATGAATGCCACTCCCTTCTGTCACGCCTATAATTAATTTGATTGGTCGACTGGTTGCAGAATTGAACTAGATCGTTCAGAGTTCAATAATGTCTCCAGTTCAAACACTAGTGTATGGGATTTGTTCATCAGTTGGCATTACAGTGTAGCTCAAAAAGCAAACTGGACTTACTCAAAGACTGAATTCATAAGTACATTTTGGAAGATGCACCTCTTTGTAATTAAGAATAGACAATGCACTATTCTGAGTTTCTGAGTTTTTTTTGCCTTTAATTTCAATTCAGTTCTTTGAAAAATATTTTTCCTGATGCACCTATTCAGAATGCCTATACTTTTTGCAGAGAAATAACATATTTGTTGAAAACTGTTCATCTAACATTGCACGAATGCATAACTGCACATTATATAGTACTGTGCACGTTTTTGATCTATCAGAATCATCGTTACTTTAATATACCAACTATAATAAAGTATTTTATTTAGATAAAAATTTTGAAAACTCATGTATCTATACATACAAAAGAAAAGTGTTATCTTTTCAGTATCTAACCTACTTACTGATGACTGCTTTGTTACAGTTGAAAGTGCAGAGCGGGTTACATGAGTTATAAAAATTTTAGAAAACAATGTATATAATGAATAAAATAGTCATAATAATTGTTTTAATATTCGTTTTCAAAAAAGGAAATATGTTGGTTTATAAATAATAAAAAAGTGATGCATTATCAACAATAGTTGCAAAATTCAAATCAAAAGTTGCAAAATAGTTGCAAAATTGTAGTCTCAGAAAAAGTGAATGGGCATACGTTTAACAAAGTTTTATTTATCAAAAAATTTATTCTTCCACTTATATTAAAGCAAAAGTTCTTTGAAATGTAAGTTCAGCGTAGTTAAATAAATCATTGGATAATTATTGTATGAAGTTGAAGAATGTCAGTGATATATGTATTTCAAAAATCAGCAATTACATTATTTCTCTAAGTCTTAGCGTTGTCGACATAATGCCGAAAAAGTGCATCTAGACTGGCTGCATTCTTGTGTATTATCATGGACAATGTGCCAAATTTAGCAGACATTTACTCGAAAACTACTGTAGTTTAGTAGTTAGCTTCGTCTGAAATCTAAAAGGTTCTCTAATAAATAACAGATTTACAAACCGTAGAAATTGTATAGCCATAATAAATGCATAATCCAAGCTCAGTTTCAATCCAATTATTGGGATTCGATTAGAATTCATTTTCATAAAGAAATAAAATAATTCCGCGTTGAGGTTTGGCGTTGTTATGCTCAGACGAGCAAAGCTACTTCAGCGTTGTTTGTCTAATGTGCAAGAAGTACTGTCAGATAACGTTCTCACGGGTCATTATTGAGTTGGTGTTGCAGCATCTGGTGCCCATATTTAATTACTGAAAAAAATTCAAATTTTCCATTTGTTTTCTTTTAAGATATAGTTTCCGCATTTTGAGAAGGATGCGGTTAATTAAGATTCAGTTATTTATTGCATTTTAGAATTCACTTTTAATTTTAACATCTAATTTGCAACTTACTGTATGGCAAAGTGAACATTTGGTTTAATGTTTATCATTTTTGTAGATATGAAGAACAACGTCAAGAAAAAGTAAAGTCACGGTACGTAACTGAAGTCAAATTGTAAGTGCAGCTCTCTTTGTGCTATCGTTTCTATAACTCTGCGATTTTAATGCTTTGAAAAGATGATGTTTTGCTTTGCTAAATTAACTTAACTTATACTACACGGTTCAGATTTCTGTTGATACAGTGTTTGCGATTAATGACATTAAAATTTATGTATGCAATTTCTTTCATGAATCACAATAGCTTCACATTTTCACTTGCTCATTTACGTTTGTTTTCATTTTTTCATGCCTTCATTCATTCGTTCAGGGCTGCATCTTTTAATTGTTTTCAAAAGAAAGTTTTTTTTATTACAGTTGAAAATAGTTTGTTCATGCATTGAAATTTAATTTTGTTTCTTTTAATTTCATATTTGTTGTCATGTTCAAGTTTTGCCAGTTACTATTTTTCATTCTTTTTCATTTATATCTTTTAACATCAATTTGAAAGTAAATCAACTGATGATGCATTGATTACGTACTCTCAAATACGCAGCACCACGTATTGTGACCGTGAACGTGATATGCAAGTAGAATTTCACGGTCGCCGTCACAGTATTAATACAATAAATAAGAAAGATATGAAGAATGAAATGAACATCATCAACCAGCATGATCGTACCAAACATTAGTCACCTGAAATAAATCGAAATTGGAAAATATGATTTCCTTTTCTGGAAGCTACTTTATTTTCATTTTATGTTAGTACGTTTTTTGCTTGATGCTTACAGTATATTTCATTTATTCCTTTTTCTATTTTTTTTGCTTTCATATTTTTTCTTTTACGTTTTATTATAGTTTCATAATTTAGTATTTTATAAATACAGTTAAAAAATTTTTTCATCTCTTTTTTCAAAATATCATTTCTTTTTTATCTGATTGTTTAAAAATTTGCTTTTATTACTGTTTTTCATTTTTGTTCTTGTTTGCATTTGTTATTGACTGAAACCATCTTCAATTACAAAAACACAATAAAAGAAAAGAGTTACAGCTCTTACAGACGTAACAAAAGCATAACATCACACTATTAGAGAATTACAATGAGCATATCCTCAAAGTTCCTAGTTGGGGATTTCTCGAAATATATCCCAAAAAAAGTGGGAAGCATCCCCATGTATAAAGATAGGCAATGAGTCAACTTTAGAGGCCTATTATTCCAAAAATAGTGGACAGTTTCGGATGGAACTTTGCATAACATTATCGTTAATAAATGCGAATACGTAACATGCAACAAAGTGGAAATTTTGACAAAAATGGTTTCGCCATTTTTCATTAAAAAGCAAGTCTATAGCCCATGAAATTTGTAATGTTCGAGAAAAAGCAGAGAGTCCAAAAATGGAAGTAATGGGCATCAATCGATCAGGTACGATTACACAAGTACAATGAACTTGTTCCCGCTGTTCCTAGTTGCATAGTTCTCAAAATATTTGAAATCAAGTGGCTCGATTACCTATGTACTGAGATAGGCAAAGTGCCAACTATAGAAGCCCATTATTCCACCACAACTGAACATATTTCGCCCAAACACGGCATTTCTTTCCGCCTGAGCAATGAAAAATATACAGTAGTCTTATTTATCACCAGAAATGAATAAAATAAAAATTTGCATGCGAGGCCCTTTGCTTTATTGACATAATAGAAATCATTTCAGTTTGAGGCCGTCCGTGGATGGTAGCTCAGCGTTTTGATTGGAAAATTGACTGAAGGCAAACATTGAAGTCAAACACAAACTTGCTTTCCATTCATTATTATTTTTTGGAATAATTTCTAAAAAATAATTTTTTAATCAACACCGAAAGAGCATGAACATGAACAAAGAGAAAATGCCGAATTTAGCAGTAAGTGGCAGTTTTATCATTTTTAAGTCATAATCACTTAACAGTGCAATTGAGAATCGACAATGAACATAATTTCTCAATATATTCTCTATGAAGAATTCTCAAAATGCGATGATAGGTGACTTAATAAACGCCAAATTTGCGTACAATTAAGTTTGATTAAATACACCCGGTACGCATTGTTTATCTATTATTATATATCTAGCTTAGGTTAGAAGCTTAGCTTAGAATCTTCAGCCGAAAGTTCTAACGCACTAAAAACCGGTTTCCAACGCTGCATTATGCAAATAACTATCGCTATAACGCTGCCTTATCATCAGTAAGGATGCGTTTGTTTGTTTAATTTACGTGGCTATTAGTAGCATCGTTGAACGTTCTCTGAGTTCATTACGGGCGTTAAGTAGCTGCTGAAGTCGGTTTCAGAATTATTGACAAGTATTTTGCTTTTCTGCTTTTCATTTTTTTAAAACTTTGTATACACATTGTGTACACAATTATTTTTTAATTAGGTAGCACTTAATTATTATATTTGTTGTAATTCTACTTTGTGATAAAGTGAGGATTGTTTTAATTTAATATCATTATTGCAGGTTTAAAGAATGGAGCAAAGAAAATGTGAAAACACGGACGGCATGAAGCAGAACAAGAGAAGGCAAGAGGTAAATGCCATTTCTTGTGGATCTGTAAAGCAAGGCTAATGATACTTCGAAAGGGTGAAGTTATTCCTTAGTTTAATGAAATTACCCAAGTTTGTAGTATGTAACATATAAGTAAGATATTTTTCACTGTAAAACCGTCATTTATGTTTTTCATATTAGGTTGACATTTATGAATTTGTAAATAGACCTCAATGGTTGACTTTAACTGTGCATTTCAACTCCTTTTTCAAGTAAACTGAAATGAATTTCATCTAATGCTACACATTTTCTTGATAAGCGGTTCGCTGTGCTTGAGGTTTCAATTTTCCTAATTTCATAGCGTTCGATTAGAATTAACTCCTCGTCAGAAAATTTTCCAATCAACTCAAACCGATTTCTATCGCTACAGTATGCAAATGAGGATCGCTTGAAAATTGCTTTATCATCAATCAGTAACGGTGCGCTTGTTTGTTTTACTTGCGTGGCAAGTAACAGCATCGTCAACCGTCAAACGTTCCCGTTAAGTAACTACTGAAGTCGGTTTTTAATTGTTGAAAGTATTCAAACTTTTCTCGTTGTTACTTTTTTTTTCGAAACTCTCTATATATAATCATTTTGTTAAGGTTATCTTTAATTGAAAATCAGTTACTTCTTTCCTTTCTAAATTATTTGTTCAGTTTTTTAATTCCACTGTGTAATAAAGTGCGAAAAATTTTGATTTAACATTTACCATTCTTACAGATATGATCAATGAAGAAAAGAAGAAGTGAAAACGGGACGGCACGAAGCAGATCGCGGACGACACGAAGC
>NW_003526948.1:430351-507553 GCF_000181795.1 Trichinella spiralis | reverse complement strand
ACTACTGAAATGTATTTGTTGATATTCTAGAAAGCACTTTATTTTAGCAGTATGAAATTATTACGATCAAAAATATTCCAAATTTGGAAATCAAATTTTTCGCCGTTTTTTGCGAAAACAACCATGTTTATAGCCCATGAAATTTTGCAATTTTGGAGAAAGATTTTTTTCTCAAAAAATTAAGGCGATTGATATATATTGGTAGAGAATTATTTGCTAATTATTGTGAAATTATGCCGACAGATCCTGATTGTGTATTTGTTGAGATATATCAAAAAAGTGCAACAGAAATGAGATTTTAATGGTGTCGAAGTACAAAGGAATGAAGAGCAAAAAATAAAGAAATATGCATATGCAATTGTTTCATTAATTTTTGCATAGTGACTATCAATGTTTTCACCAAAAAAGAGTAAGTCATTTTAATAGGAATTATTCCTGATTTTCATTTAAATAACCGTCATTTTCAAAATTAAAAATTTTCTTCCTTCAATTTTTTTCACTTATTACACTTTAGAGATATGAATTATCCAAAATTATCACATCAGAAAGCTATTTTCGTGCAAGATACCATTCTTTTCATTCTATAAAGTTCAAATGCTCAAACCTTCAATTTTATTAAATTTCCCAAAAAATCATCGATTGCTCATTATTCAAAATTTACATACCTTTTATTGGCACAGTTTTATTTGCACTTACCATCAAATTTCTTTACAATTCGCCAAAATTTCTGCGGCGCTGGATATAATTTGCACTGTACATACTGTTGGATTCCTCAAAAGAATCGAGCAAATACCATGCATGAGCCCAATAATTTGTTATAAATTGTGAATTTGTTTAATTTTATAGCAATTGTAATGAATTTCAGCTCTGGGCGAGTACGCATTATGCTAATTATGCAAATCGGCCTTGCATCTTTGTTTTTAACGAAAGTAAATTCAGGTAGCCACACATGTGGTATCAATCAGATGCGTAATCTATGGAAAGCATGGCAATTAAGTTCCCATTCCATGAATGTTTACTTTTGATATGTAATAGATTTGTCAAATATTTATGCTCTGACAATCATTTTACGAATTTTTGTGTTGCGTCCATTAAAGTTTTGTTCCAAAATTGGTGGCTCCTTTGAAAGAAAATTGTTCATGGTTTTCAGTTTTGCATTACAAAATCCTTTAGTTTGAATTCTTTTTTTCGCAATTTTTGATTTTATATTCTTCAGATATGAGTTGATGAAAATTATTAATGATAATTGCAGATGTAATCCAATATTGCATTTTTCCTCTCCTACAATGTCACGTTCCTACATGTGAAGTTTTATGAAATTTCTCAAAAGAATTGTCAATTGCTTGTTACTGAAAAATTTCATACCTTCAACTAGCGCAATATGTTTTGCAGTTGTCATGCGAGCATTTTACAGTTCGTTGCACTCTTCAAAAGACATGGAATTTATTTTGCTGAACTGTTAAGTTGATATATCTAAATATTCAAATAAACTCTAAGAATGAGCTCGTTAATTTGTCATGATTTGTTTCATTACCTATTTATTATTTATTTATCTCATTTATTTTCATTACCTTTTTAATCAACTGTTACGCCAGTTAGCAGCATAAATGATCATTTTGCAAAGCGGGATTCACTCATTGTTGACATAGCGAAAAGAATGTCGAATTGCCGCACTTTCATATCAATGAAAAGGTAAGTGAATAATGAAGATGATAAGCCGGCTGTTTTTCCACGAATGCTTGTTTTCCAACCAAGCCAATACATGCAAAGCATACGCTTCATGTGTAGGTACTAATGAACATACGCCAGTAATATGTCGATTCAATTGAGTGTTATGAAAAGATAAATTAGTCATAGATAAATATTTATTGTTGAACGACATTTGAAACTTTTTCTAAATGGTGTCAAAGACCGTAAACTGACGGAAAAACGTATTGCTCAAAGAAGTAAAATATTGCACTTGAAATATGCACAAGAAAGGAATTTTGAAATAGTTGGTGAGATGAAAAATACAGTGCGCGAAAATTCAACAACAACTAACAAATAGATTAAGAATAATTTACTTTCAGTAGTCATCTGTATATCTTTATAAATATATTCTACTTTAAATTATTATTTAACAACTCAGATAAACATATGAATACATCACAAACAGTATGAATATGGATGAAACAGTTAGATAAAATATGTTTTAAAAATATGTTGAGATTCATAAAAATTAAGTTCAGATACCGGTGATGTTTACTGCGGTTTACTCCATCCCTTAAATTTTCTAGCTAATTCCTGAGCAACAGCCAAACAAAGTCGGTCGTTATTGACAATGGCGGCAATTTGCACACTGATAGGCATGCCATTTTCATCAGTACCAATTGGACATGCTGTTACGGGTACCCCGAGAACATTCAACACGGCAGTGTAGGCAAAATTAAGTGGCATAAGTAACGGCTGGTAATGGTAGGGAGCGGTTGTTGGATGAGATGGCATTATTAACACACCATTTTCGCCAAGTAGATCTTCAAATTGTCGGTAAGCTTTTCTTCCGGTTTCATGCCACATATCTTTGTCACGGAAAGCATTAAAAAAAGCACCATACTTCTCAATCATTGCCAATCCCAATGATGGTAATGTAAATTTGCTCAAGCAAAAGAACCACTTAAGCATTTCTAATTCGATGTTAAACTGAAACTGTCCATCAGTCAAAACTGTAAATAAACACAGAAAAAAATACAATTTAAAATTATTTCATCATCATCATCATCAGTATAACAGTTTACAAGTACCATTCTGAAATGATGCATCTGGGATGTACATTTCATTAAACCACAGCTCCATTGCTTGGTGAAAAGCTGGCAGTTTTGCTTCTTCGGCTGTCACATTGAATTCCGATTCTAAATGCAACACTACTGTTCTCAGTGCATCACGACAACTTGGAGATAACGGATAAATGGATGAGTCCAATATTTCTTCGAAGTAAAATACTTTCACCTCATTCATGTTCACCTGAATGAAATAAGAAAAAAAAAATTTTCTCTTTCCAATATATATATATATATTTATTTAAACTGACTGCAAACCTTCTTGTGCAGTTTAAGTACAGAATAGTACTCCGGTTTTATCATAATGGAAAGCATCATCACCAGATCTTCCGCATATCGGCAAATTGGTCCGACGCAATTCATATCCGCTCGAGAACCAACAGCGTCTGGTTTGCAACCTTTGCTAGACACAACACCTTTCGATGGTTTGTGCCCAAACACTCCACAAAATGCTGAAGGAATACGAATACTGCCACCAATATCAGATCCCACGCCGATCACAGAACCAGCAGCCCCAACAAGCGCAGCTTCACCACCTGAACTGCCTCCAACGGTACGTCGAACATCATACGGATTTCTGCTTAATCCGTACACTGGATTGTAAGACTCCCACCACATGCAAGCCTCGCTCACATTGGTAGTAGCCAACAAAATCGCTCCTGCGTTTTTCAACGCCGCAACAACATCAGAATCTTGTTCCGATATCTCACCAGAGCGCACAGCCAACCCATACGTTGTGCACATACCTTTACAAATTTACGTTCATTTCATTATGAAAGAAAAATCACTTTACCTTCAACAGCGATGCTCTCCTTTACAGTAATAGGAACTCCCAGCAATGGTTTAACATCCTTATTTGGTATGTGATGTTGCTTAATCATATCATCAATCTTACGAGCTTCCATTAACGCGTTCGCAAAACGTTGCTGCACCATCACATTAAGAAACGGATTGATTTCATATATACGGCGTATGTAAGCTGTTACAACTGATTCTGATGTCAACTAAAAGTTTGAATCATAAAAAATAAAAGCTGAATAAAAAGCATTATAAACTGAATGCTAAACACTGACGGTTCCAGTACGAATGCAAGAAGCTAAATCAGTCGCGCTTTTCAACAACAGTGAATCTTCAATGGCGGGCACCTGTTTCCGTGGCTTGAAAGTATTCAATGCAGCAAATATGAAATCCACAGTGCGATACCAAGCTTTCGAAATGGCAGAAGCAACTACTTTCATCCATGATTCGTTTTCATCATAGTGGTCCTAAAAAATTAAGATGTAATTTACAACATCGCTATCAGTACACATGCTTCATGAAGTAAATGTTTTTAAGTAAGGTTACATAATTAAAAACCTATTCATTTTATTCTTCACTTCAGCTTTAATTTATAACAGCATCTAGAAATTGTAGTAATTCAAATGAGACAACTTCCATACAGATAAAAAAATAATAACTTTCCCCATTGAATTTACAAAAGTAAACATTCTGATGAAAAAATCATATAAACTGAATAAAATAAAATGGTAAAATAATGTTTATAATTATAAAAAAGGTCGCATAAATGTAATTTTTCAAAGAAAATAGAAACAGTAAACTGCGCCCACCGACACATGCATTATGTTGCGCAATGTCTAAGGTGGAAAATTTTATTTTAGAGTTCACAATTCTAATAATTTAACGCAAAAAACCATATATTTCATTAAGTATTTTAATTCATAAAAAATCTATCATATATTAGATATTTGAAATTCATACTACTACTGAATTAAGGTGTCAACTTACAACAGGGCGATGCCTTGCCTCAAATGAAGACAAAGATAAATCTGCTTGTCGGTGAACGTCTTCTTGTTCAGATGGTGAAGTCATAATCGGAAAGAGAAAGATCGAAGCAACAGTTGCTGTTAACAACCTGTGACAAAAACTTAACAAAATTCAACATACCGTATAAATAAGATAATGCAAGTACAAATTTTAAAGTGACCTTATGCTTCTGAAATGTTTAAAATTTCATGCTTTATTGGTTATTTAAACTTTAAATATATCTTTCAACAGAATTCTATGCTACTTTTATTAAATTTATTAGCCCATGATATTTTGCATATTTCTTACTGTAATCCGATTTAAATTTTTTAAAGTTTACTAATTTAAAAATTATTAAGAATTCTGTTAATTATTATATATGCAATTTATATTTTAAATTTTGTTGAGATATTTTTCATTAATTTGATTTATTCTACTATATGCAATTCTCAATTTATATATGAATTTTACGTTTTTTAAATCTTCAGTTTTTTCTCGAATTTATAAAAAAGAATTGCATCATTTAAATACACAAGATCAACCAGTATGTTTTTGAATATCCTGTTTTATCAATTCTGAAGATTACGATAAATTCAAAATAGTCAATATTCACTTCTACTGTATTGAACTTTATTTTCAAATATTTTTGTAATATTTTCACACTTCTCACTTTAAGATTTCAGCATCAACTGGACTGTACTGATTTCAGTAAAAAAATTCCATTAAACACCGAAGAATATGTACTATTTCTATGAATCAGATTCGATAAATTTCAACAGACAAATCATACAATAATGCTGCTGAAACATGAATATTATCAAAATACTGAAATAAAAGAAAAATCTGCTCAGAAACAGAAGCAAAAATGAGCGATCAAATTTATAACAGTCACAGAAAAAATTTGTTGAACATACTTCGGAAGAAAAATAAACAGCATGCCCTAGCTTGCAATTAAGTTTCCGCAGAATCTCCTGCTAACGGAATAACTTTTTTCGAGCCCACACAAGCTTGAATCTCTTCAACAGTTCTCGGAAGCGGAGTCAGATTTTCACATCCATCTTCTGTTATCAAAATAACGTCTTCAATTCGAACCTACGAAAAAAAATTTCTCATCAAAGTACAAATGATATTAAAATTGCAAAAGCAAAAGTTGAAAACACACTCCGCCAACTAGTTCACGATAGTCATCGATAACACTTTTCACCAAATATTCTGATTTCACACGGTCACTCAGCGCTTGATTAATTAACTAAAATTTCATCAAAAATAATTCCCTCTTTTCCATTTTAAACAGCAAAATAAAAAAACTGCAAAAAGTATTGATTATCACAACTGTCATATTACAGTTTCGATAAAATAGCAGCCAGGCTCGACAGTGATCACCATGCGCGGTTTCAAAACTCGAGTAGTGCGCAAAATGGAATATTTCTTATCTTCGAAACTCCTCACACCCTGAAATTGAAACAACGCAAAAATTGCTATTTAACAATGGTTGGTGTAAATGAGTCCAAATCATATCACCTTCAAATATCCTCCGACATCATGAACGTCAAGACCCAAAAAGTGACCCACTCCGTGTGGCATGAACACCGAACCAACACTAACGTCAATCATACTCTCCAGGTCGCCTTGCAACAACCCAGCTTGAATAAGATGTTTCAGAATGATCTTTTGAGCTGTCATATGCAACACAATCCAAGACTCCTCTGAAAACCATAATGTGTGCAATGTTTGCAGAAAAAAACAACATCAAAATAGAATTGACGAATTCGATTTACCTGGTTTTGCTTTGCTAATAATCGCTCTGTTAGCATCCAAAACAGCTTCATAAATTTTGCACTGTTTTGGCAGAAACTGTCCACTGATAGGAAACGTACTGGTCACATCGGAAGCATAAGACGAAAATTCTGCACCCATATCCATCACACACAAATCGCCTATTTTCATAATACGATCGTTCGGTTTCCCCGCGTGACCGTAGTGCAAAATTGCGGCATTCGGACCACTGAAAAAGAATATTAATATGTGAACAAAAACACGAATAATGTTTTAACTCAAAAATTAAAAGATTAAAGTTCATTATAATTAATAACAACAAATAACCTTGCTGCAATGCATGTGTATGCAATGTGTCGACATTTTCCGTAAAAAGACGCAAAAAATCGAAACAAGCTAGAAAACAAAATTTATGATTACTATTATTTGTTCAAAAAAAGTTGAACAAACACTAGCTATCTGTAAAATAAAATATGCACCTTTCCAACTGAAGTTCTGACATATCAACTTCGCAACAGCACATTGTCTGTTTGAATAGATAGATAAGTTTATAACTGTTAAGGCAAAACAAAAAAAGAGAAGAAAAGAAAACGAACTTGAATGTGCGCTTGGCATGTGACTTTGCAAGCATAACGGATAAATTCCAATTCTCTATCCGTTTTGAAAACACGACTATAATAATAAATGCATTGCACAGAAGCAACGTATAAATATTGACCACCAAACATACCATTCGGTGATAATTGGATACAATATCTTATTGTTGACATGAAATCTAAAAATAAAAAAATGAAAAATAAACATCTTTAACATTTGCTTCAAATTAACCTAGTAAGATTGACGTCGGGTTCCACTAAATCCAGTTCAGAATCAGTGTTCTGGCCAGTCTAAATTTCCAATCATGCTAAACTTAATTATTACCCAAATCAAATGCTTAAACAAAATACCAAAGTCAGCACGCTTAGACATCCAAGCGTTGATAGTTTTTCTGCAATCTGCAACAAAAGTAATCAAAAGTGAATAATTACTGATTAATCAGTAAATAATATATACTCTATCATCATAAAACACCTCTGTCACACCGTACTGTCGTTTAGTTTCTTCAAGCGACGGAATTCTGAAAAAGAAAAATTAAATGCTAAATGAATTCTCATTTCAGTGTTTCAATAACGTGAACATGAAATTCACTGGGAATTAAATGAACATTTTGCATTATAACGAGAAAAAGAAAAAAGCATTCTTCGTTCTTAGCAGTTTCGCACTTGTATTCATCAGTTGTTTTTCACTGAAATTTAACACAGATACAGTTTTAAAAAATGGTAAACTTTTTGGCAAAGCATTTAACAATCTATTGACGTAGAACAATTCTGATGATCATCAAACAAACTTATCGCTAATTACACAAAACAGAACGCTCAACTGCAATATTATATTTGTAATTGGACACTTGCACAAGATCAACGTCATCAAATGAATTAATAAAAACTGCTGTAAGAAATAAACTCTTAAATAATAATAATAATAATAATAATAATAATAATATCCAACTGTGCTTTACTTTCCAAGCCAGATAGAGCGTCTTGATTCAACTTCAGGAGCGAATAGGTAAGTTTCACCAGTCTGAACGCTGATCGCACCATAAAAGCCAGGCTCTTTGACACCAAATGTCCAGAAAAAATACGATTCCTATAAAAAGAAGAACAGCATTTTGTCATTAAATAAGTAAAAGGGGAAAAAATACCTGACGAAACACCATCGAGTCGCCTTCAACCAAATCTGTGGTATGATGGTTGACCACTTTGCCACCTTCCATAAGAATAAATGTGGCTGGGTTTGTAACAACTTTTTTCAATTCTCGCAATAAACGAGCTCGATTCTCTTGAAATATTTTAAGTGTAACATCGGGTGCATCAAAATGCATCAACTTGGCACTACTTTCCATCTTCTCAAGCTAGTCAAATGATACAATTATGTTCAAAAAAAGCGATTCAACCAAAATAATATTTTTTTTCAAAAATGCTATCGTAATATATTCAACGATCTCGTCTACAAAAGTGCAACTTCCAGTTGGAATAAATTTTTATTTCAGTTAACACTTTCAATGGAACAAAACCACCTCTTACCAACAAGCATTTCATAAATGCTTACTGCGTCCCTGAAAAATGAATGAGGTAAGATTTTAAAAAATACCACCGCGCTTCCCAATAGCCCAAACCAGCAGGTTTGTTGCTTCGCTATTCTCGAAACATTCTGTCAAACGAAACAGAATGTGCGCAGAGATTATTGTGAATTGGGCAGCAATATACTTCCACAGTTTGCCTGCTTAGGTAAATGAAATATACAAACATAACGCATATGAATATGCATATGCTTGTTTTGCGCACATACAAACTCTGGCAAATGTTGGCGGCAACTGATTTCTCATCTGACTTCACACTGGATCGTTTATCTTGCTAATAATAAAACTTCGTATTTAAACCTTTTCTGTTTATCATCATTTTCAACATCCAGCGTAGAGGAACCGTCGTCAGTTGAAAAATGATCTGTCGACGAAGCAATGTATTCAGAAAAGTGCATAATATAAGAAAACGCACTAAGAAAAAACAAACAAACTGTAATGCAAATGCAAACATCACTTGACACTGTTGATAAGATCGCATGTGATGTACCAAGAAAAAAAAGGATGAAGAATAAAAATGAGAACCATCGTTAAATCAAAGTTTCGCTTACGTTAGTACTCCCATGGTGAATTTGAATAACTAATCTATTAATTTTTAACAGTTGATCATAATCAATTAAACAATATTAATAGTAATTCATATTATTTCAGAAATATTATTATTCTTAAGCAGTATTTGCAGCAAAACTTTCTTGCATTGCCAATGAACAAAATTCTACTGATGAGGGCACTGCACACGTGCTGACCGACCTTCATCCGACGGTTCGTCATCAGTATTATATGCTTCTCCACGATTTTCGCCTCCTAGTAAAATATTCAACATTTATCACTTCCAAAATGCATGCTTTTAGTGAAATAAACAACTGATTTCCGTTGCATTCAAAAAGTTCATTTTACCTGGTGCAGCTGCGTAACGTTCTTCAAACGGCAACAGATCGACTTCTTCCACATCACGACTTACCTTACAGTGAGTTGAAGAACGTGGTAAACACTTTTCAATTTCCTATAATCACCAGTCATGCAATGCGAAACCTTATCTTCCATTGTTGCATTATACTGACAACTTTATCACTGCTTACCTTCAAATGAATTTCAGACGTGAAATGCGATGATGGAAATTCAACAATAAATTTAATGTATAAATTGCCTTTAAAATCTGAATTATGATATCTGGGCATGCCTTCGCCCCAAATGCATCGTGTTGATCCTCAAATTAAGATAAATTATTCTTGTAAATCATTAAATAGCAGTACTTTAAAAAAAGAATAAAAAACTTTATTTATGGTATATACCATGACTGAGCACGTCACCAGGTGAAGTTGTTATCAATAAATTTCGCCCATCCAAATGACGTAGCAAAAACTTATAGCCGCACAACGCTTCTGATAAATTAATCTTCCGCTTAATCAAAAGATTGTCCTTGTCTCGAATAAACTGTTCATGCTCTTTCTCTTGAATGACAATGATCACATTTCCAGGTTCATAGCTAGGCTGAAAATCAAAATAAAAAATTATTTTTGAACAAAACATTGTTTAGTCCATCTTCAAAGCAAATCATGTTCCATGTTAAAATGATAAAAGATAAAAACAAAGTTGAATAACGTACCAAATGATCTCCTTCACCGTAAAAAATAACCTTCTGACCATTCCACATCCCAGGCTTAACATGAACTTCTAATATTTTCGTCTCTTTCACCGTTTTTTTGCCTCTGCACTCTGTGCATCGATCTTTCGGCGGAATCACAACCCCTGAACAAGTGTTAAATATTATTTCAAATATATTAAAAATTTTTTTAATGATAATTACGTACGCTCTCCTTTGCATTCCGGACACGAACTACGCACCTGCTGCATCACACCTGGGGCTAACTGATGCACTGTAACCTTCACACCACGTCCTTGGCATTCGCTACATGGAATCGCGGAGTTCACCTTACCGCCAAGACTACAATTGTAATTATGAAAATAATCGATTTCTTTTTCGATCTTCTACTGCGTCTTACCCATTGCATTTTGCACAAATTTTATTTCTGTTCAACTGCAGCTTGCTCACCTTGCCTCGGTACAGATCTTCCAATGAAACACTTCAATTCAAAGTAAACATCATTCAACAACAGTTTCTTCAATAATTCAATAAATTACTTCACTAACACAATATTCAAAATAATAATCAAATTAACAAATCAACAATTAACAGATTACAGTATTTCATATCAAATAATTATCATAAATTATCATTACATTATCCTGTATTCAATAATAAATTTTAAAAAATACCGTAGGGGATATACGATTTCTTCTGTACGATTACGTCGTCGTTCTTTTCCTAATTTTCCTCCACCACCAAACATGGTTCCAAAAATACCACTTCCAAAGAGGTGCGACATCAAATCTTCAGAAAACATCGAATCGCCTGCAGAAAACAGAAAATTCAGTAGACAATGCTGCGCATTTTTCTATCAATCAAACTGCTTCACCATCATCTCCGCCGCCTTTCAATCCTTCAATTCCCTGCATGTCATATAACGCACGCTTGCTTCTATCAGAAAGAACCTCATAAGCAAAACTAATTTCTTTGAACTAAAAAAAACAATTTCATATAGCAGTTCATTAAGCGTTCAATTCTAACTTTATCGCCATGATGAGGATTTTTGTCTGGATGGAATTCTCGTGCAAGCTGGTGGTATGCCTATTCATTAAAAAAACAAATTTTAAGAATAAACTTTATGAGTCATTCATGTCACTTTTTTAATTTCTGCATCGGTTGCATTAGGGCGAACTTTTAATACATCATAAAGAACTGTATCCACAACCATCGCTGCAACTTATGAACCACGAATACGAATTGAAATTGCTAAAAGTAAATGTGTTCAAAAAATTATTCAGTAAGCATCCATGTGTAATTTCTTTACATAGGCAATCAAACTCGAAACTTCAACCAAACTTGAAAATCCAAAACTACAGATTACTGTATACAGTATAACTGACAAAAAAGCTAACTGGATTAAATCGATTTATCACTCTTAGGTTTTGTAATTAAAAATATTTATTTTTAAAACAAGTAAGGAGTGAATAAAATTAAGCAGTTCGTAACAGTTATATGGGGTTCTGTAAGCAAATTTATGGTTTATCGCTTTCATATACGTATGTCACCTTCAACAACTATTTCATAAAATTAATTTTTTCTTCAACGAAAAATTTTCTATGAAACTAATCGTTTATGAATCACGTTCCCACTCCAGGTTAGTTCACAAAAAAACACTAAATAACTAAAACGGTATCCTTTCAGCACCAAACAACATTTAAAAATAACTCAATTTCAACTAAATTCTAGGATACTGGAACTATCATTCAAACGTAGTCTATTTTCTATTCATTACTATTTTTATCATTGTAAATATTTTTATCTTCCATTAATTTTTATATTAATCACAAAGATAAACTTACAACACAAAAAACTACATTAAATGTAATATACCCCTGCATACTAATTCTAAATTAATTTATGCATTTTAAAAGCCGCTAACAAAACGTTTCACAATCTGAAAGTGTTCTGGTTAAATAAATAACGTCACTATGTTTCGTTAAAAATTAACGTAAAATTACCTTACTGTCTTACCAATAAAAAGCTCACAAATTGACATTAAAATAGTCAAACCCTCTTACAAAAAAGTAAGCATTCTAAATATTCTAAAGTAAAAGTGCCAAATAAAATAAAACTGAACCAAAAGTAAATCGCAAAAGAAATTAACAAACTGCTTTTGATTATTAAACTTTAAATGACAATTATTCGATTACAATAATGTTATATACTACTGTTAAATCTGTAATAATACAAATAGTAATTTACTTTTCAACGTTTCTCAAACGATTTCCAAATGTCCTACAAAACAGTGGAATCAATTTGAACCCGAAAATATTATCAAATTTCTTCAAAGAACAAACAGCCAAACAGACAGCAAAACGAGCCGGAAATGATACGTTGTCTCTTCACAGAAGATCTACAGTGAGACAAATTTAATAGTCAGGTTTGCTGAAAAATAATTTCAGAAATATGTCATGCATTAAGTTCAGAAGAAAATTACATTTATTTGTTTTATTATGTTTTAAAAAATTCAATACATTTTTTTCATTAAATAAAAACCATAAAAATACACAAATATGATGATTATTATAAATTAAATTCTTTAATTTTACAAAGATGCAAATAGCTTAAAAATATAAATGGAATAATTTCTGTGATATATCTAGTGATTGAATTCTTCCAGCACTTTGATGATCAGCTACTGCTTCTATTATTAGTTGATTTTCGTGTATAATTATATCTGTGTACTTATGTACTGAATAAACGGCATTATCTTCTTGAATGGCACAGTAGTGTTGTACAAAAACAGCTGAAAGTAGATTATTATATAAGTAACGATATCTTTTGATAATTTCTTATTTATTACTGCTCTGTTCTTCTGGTCTATTTTACTACACATACCCTAAGAACAGTTCAACAATCTAGTAAATGAACAAATTTTATGATAAAATCATGCACCCAGAAGTGAAAAGCTAGGCGTGATTGCTAGCACATCACAACTTGCGCATTAGCGTTTTTTGTACCGTACAGCTGTGGTGCAATAACGCATTTTCAGTAAATTGCTAAACGCAAATAAATTTTAGCAGCACTTCCGGGTATGATGTCAGGAAAGTTCAAAATTTATCTGAAAAATCAACAATGTGGCGCCAACAGTTTTAATTTAATTACAAACAGCGCCAATCCTGAAGTCAAATGAAGAAACTGAACCGTGTAAAATGAAGAAACTTTAACAGTTTTCTACTTGGTGCCTTCCATTTCTTTCAGTTGGCATCGTCAAAGGGCTTTGATAGAGTTTTATTAAAAGCATCCATTTTCATTTATAACTGTTGAAACAAACTGTTGCATGCTAATTCTTCGCAGTAATAGCTCCGTTTTTTTGTGTGCTTGAACAAACATTTTTTACATCAGACGTTGACGAATGTTAACTGAGACTTCACTCGCCATTACTTTTTACCATTTGTGTGTAATAAATAAACGCAACCTTTCGCAACATTTAAACTTGTCTCATTGTGAACTATTGCAATGATAAAGGAAA
The DNA here is from genome assembly GCF_000181795.1 of Trichinella spiralis. NCBI lineage: Eukaryota > Metazoa > Nematoda > Enoplea > Trichinellida > Trichinellidae > Trichinella > Trichinella spiralis. The sequence continues at coordinate 493,859 of NW_003526948.1, read as the reverse complement.
ATTCGAGGTTAATAGTAGCGCTTATGATTTAGCTGATCTGTTGCTTGTTGTTAAAACAGCGTTTCTGCATTTTCAAATTACATACTGACAGAATTGTCTCATAATTCTCTTATACACAATTATCATTCATTACATTCATAAAATAGAAATATTTGGACCAATGAAACGAGAAATATTGCAACTAATCACAATGGAAAAGTTTGAATCAATGAACAATTAGCCAAGGGAAGCCAATCTGACTACGGCACGGACGTCCAATAAGAGAATGCTTTCAACGACCAGTAAGAAAACGGAGTGAAAAAATTTGTTCCCCAGTTAGACTAAATCAAAATGTGGCATTCTTGCTTGGTAATTTTCGATGAAATTTGAGACGAGCAATAACTGCTTGACAAACGTGAATTTAAAAAACATTTACACACGGCTGAATAGCACGAAAATGGTCACTATTTTGAAACGTTAAGGTTTCAGTAAGAATAATTTTAAGTGTCGAATAATTGCATGCCCTCAGAACAATGCATATTAAGCAATAGCTCAGCCTTCGAAAATACTTATTACAATATTTCACTCTTTGCAAGTCAAAAGGTAAGGACGCAGAAAACTTTACCTTTCAAAGGTAATCGACCGTCTGCTGCTGCAAGTGAAACAAACAGTTGGTTGTTAACCTTTACGTTTTGCTAAGACATTTGCGAAAGCAAGCAACTGCATGGATAATGACATTTTTTTGTACTTAAGCAAAATCAATAAGCACGTGAAATTAGCAATTTTTAATACAGATAGCATCTGATAACCTTATGCATTTTACTTTATATATGGCGGATTGTTGGTCGAGAGGCTAGAAAATTGGCTTAACAAGCGGTGAGCATTTACGCAAAGCGGTAATCAGCAAACTTTTCCTTTTTCATCTTTTAACAATTTAACGCTTACTGTTGTTTAAGAAAGCTGCCCGACAATGACGCTGGTAGGAATTGGTTTTTCCAAAATCGCCTTAGTTCTTTTCACTTTCAATCTAGCAGAATGCGTATCTGAAGAAAAGATTAACATCCTCATGTGGACTCATTATTCAGATGCAAATATAACAAACGATTTTTTAAAATTCTGTCCAGAACAAAAGTGCCAACTGACTTACGACCGCAGGATGTTGAACAACAGTGCGGCTGTGGTGTTTTACGACCGCACGGTAGATGTGAACGATCTGCCCCCCCAACGATTGGATAAACAGCATTTTGTTTTCTTTCTGATGGAAACGCCCTATTATAAATCGTTGGAAGCTTTCGACAAGCTCAAAAAGAACTTCTACACGCTGACAATGACTTACAGAACTGACTCGGATATCTATTCGCCATTTGGATATTTCAAACGTAGAAAAAACCCCATTGAAATTGATCGTGAGCAATTGCTAGCAGTGGCAAGGAACAAGACGAAGATGATCGGCTGGCTCGGCAGCAATTGCAAAGCGGCCAGCAAACGTTACCTCTACATGGATGAGCTGAAAAAGCACATCGACCTCGACATATACGGAAAATGTGGTTTGGACAAATGCGCCAAAACGGAACTGATCTATACTGAAGAAGATCCATGTGAGCAACTGTTCCGTCGAGATTACAAGTTCTATCTGGCAATGGAAAACAGCGTCTGCAATGATTGGGTAACGGAAAAGATTTTCAACCGCATCAATATGGTCTCGATTCCAATCATCTTCAACAGATCCATTTATGAAGCGCACGTTCCTGGAGATGCGTTCATCGCAGCGGACGATTTTGATAGTCCACAAAAATTGGCCGACTACTTGCACCAGCTTGCATCAGACGACGAAAAATACATCCAGTATTTCGAATGGAGAAAACATTACGAAACTGTAACTTTCCCGGATGGAGTGAACAGTGGCTTCTGTCGCCTTTGCCAACATTTAACCGACGAGAAGAACAATGGCAATTTCCATATTAGCCCCAAAGCGCAAGATTTACAAAGCTGGTTCGTTGAAAAAAGTGAATGCATCCCGAATTTCGTACCAGACTTGTTGGCTCGTCAAAAATAACGACATTCACTTAATAACAGACCTGCGCGGTTTTGTCAATTGCCGTTCTTTGGCAGACTTTTCTTTATCAATTCATTGTCTGCCAAAATTTTTCTATTGCAAAACGTCGCATTTTTCACCGTCATTCAATGGTAATTTGTTTGACAAATTTTTTTCAGACTAAGCTGATCCGATACTTTTCCACTGTGATGCATGCTCGTTGAAAAAGTTACCACACCGACCAGTCCATTTTATAAGCCCATCAGTTACAGTTGACTTTTTTCTTTCATCTGTCTCCTCTGACAATGTGATTTTAATCCTATTGAATGTTGAGCTACAATAGAAATTTCAATATTTTCATATAAATTGTATTCAGAAGAAAAATATTCTCGTTTTGATGCAAGCATTATCATAAGAAGATAAGAAAAAGCAAAAAAACACCATGTTAATTCGAGCACATGACGTAAAAATCTAATGCTCCACAAAAAATATTTTTCAGCATCCACGTCCAAATGCGTTGCAAACTTTCAGACAATGGGATAAAGCACACGCGCCGTTAACTATATCAAATCTCCAATTTTCCAGACAGTAAAATGCATCATATCTGGCATTGGAACATCTGTAAAAATGCCTCGTGCATGGATTCGACTCGTCATAAATGTAATAACCGTCCACTTTTCCATGGCACAAATCTGAACACAGAAAAGCACAAGTTGAACATTGCACCAGAAGGGTTCACTTTCTCACTTGTATTCAAACATTGATTCTGACATTCTTCTTCAGTATGGAAGTTGTTTCCATTCCCACCGCATCCACCGTAAATAAAACTCTCACACGTTCCCTTCTTTTTGTTGAAATACCATCGCAGTTGCACATTTTTGCACAAACCCGGATTCACATCAAGCAGACAGTTGTCACCTTGAAAGAAAAATAACAAGTGAAATTTACAAAGAAAAATTTTTTTTAAAAAGCTTTTTTTTTCATCCTCATTTTCTCATTTCCTCCAATAATACCAGTCTGGGAGTAGGAGGAGAATTTTCTGCAACGTCGTTCACATTCAATACGTGATATAAAATTGTTCACGTTTCCTTGACAGCCACCGTACAAAAATTTCACACACATTTCCGTAGTTTCGTTGTAAAACCAACGAATCGAATACTTTTCACAACTTCCTCTGTCAAGCGGCCAAGTGCACACATCATCTGTTGCAAAAATACAAAAAATGATCAGCGATAAAGTTTAAATAAAAAAATTGAAATTACAACTTACCATCATCTTCAGCTGTGCTTAAATGGCAAAAACAAAGAAAAAGAAAACAAGCTGTGTAGAAGAAATTTACAATCAACTTGTTCATTGATTTGATGCTAAATGTGCAAATGATTTCGGCAATTTGTATAGTTGCTGTTGAAGCAATGTTAAGAAAATTTTGTGAAATGCAAATATATAATCGTGGACATTCCCCCTCTGGCATCCCTTATGCACGTTGCGTCATTACGCAAGTGAACGATAACGACAAGTATATTACAATGACCATTTATTCATAAACTTATTTATTATTGCTTAATGAAATGCTCGATCCATTTTTTCAATCCATTTTTTTTGGTTTTCGCTCTTTGAAACCGATCAAATCACGCAATTTACGTTTCTCTTTTTGAAATTCTTCAGGAAATCGATCTCTTGGATTGTACGTAAAAGTAGGCGGTGCCGCATCCTTGCCGGCGCGCATAAAGTTTCGACTATCTTGATCTCGAATTTTGCTTTCAGAAAGCGTTACAAAATTACCTTCAATTATGGAAAATTAAAATAAACAACACAAAAAACAAACAAAACAAAACAAATCAAATATGCTCACTTTCATAAAATTCCAGCCAACGTGCTTTCAACGACTTTTTTTTACTTACTTCCACTGATGCGGCTGTTGCATCAAGATCTTTAGCTCGAAAACGGCTGAAAATTGATCGCTTCAATGGTGGAATTTTCAAAAAGTCTCTTATGCGTGGAATTTGAAACAAGAATGCCGTAATCAAAGAAAACGTATTGCTTACGCACCAATGCAACAACATTGCCTGTGAAAGCAGCTTTGTTATTTGGGATACATTTTTAAAAAATACCTCCTACTGATGGATAATCTTTGATGAAAAAGAACATGCCGATGGGCATTACTCGCATTACCCATTTGAATTTCGACATTGAATCTGTTGAAACGCCAGTTTCTAATCCTAACTACAAACAAAAAAGAGAATAAAACAATCCCAGATAAATATTAAATATTTAACATTTTATTTCATTATAAAAAGTATTGAAAAAATACTCACTTCAAGAATTATCAAAACAGACAATGATGAATACAATGGTAAAATCCAAGCTGGATCTGGTAGAGTCATATCTGTGATCCATAAGAAGCCGCTTTGAGTCATGGACATTACCGGCGCGTAAGACATACCTCTCAAGGCAAGAAAATAAGTAAGAAATATACTGCCCTGAAAAAGTCATTAACTTTTATTTAAATATTTTTCAAAAAAAATCAAATTATTTTCATCAATATTATGAACTGGCTATATCATCAAAATAAATACCAAAACAGTACTTTTTTAAATTTTTATATTAATAAAAAGCCAACAAATCATAATTATTTATGTATGTTGTCAAATTATAACTAAGACTTAAATATTCAGAAAATGAAAACCCGACAAAAAGGAAAAACTTTTAAAAGTCAAATGACAATTATGAAAAAGTAAAAAAATTCATAAAATAGCAACAATTACTTGTATCATCGAAATTGCAAACATTCTTCCATACAATTGAGCAGCTTTATGCTCTTTCATATAATCTTGCAATTCTAGCATTGCCAATTCCTCTGAAAATCTATCACGGCGTATCCGTGCTTCAATTAAATTTTTATTTAGTTTGCCCAATCCTTCTGTGAAATTTGACATCAAAGCAGAATTTCGTTGTGAATAAATCATGACTGGAAATGTTAACAGACGAACACCAGTAGTGCCTAAAATATTCGACCAAACAATTTTTGCCATATAATTTCATAAGAAAATTTAATTAATATACATAAGAAAATAGAAGCCCACCAAGGGACGCCAAAATTATCATGAATCGAGTTCAGCATAAGTTGTACAAGTCCCGATGGTGAATAACTTCCTAGACCAAGAAATTCAAGTTTGCTACCCAGGATAACTTTCATTTCAGCCAGCTGTTCTGCAGACGGTGGAGTAGGTGGATCTGGAATAGGACCAATATCGGCCAGAGCAGAAGGCTAAAAGGAATTTTTAAAGAAGCAGGGTTAGGAAAAAAAGAACAAACTCTTAACTGAAGAAACCGAAGGAGTAATTAATTGAACAGATGATGCGCTCAAATTTCTGTTGAAACAAACTGCTGGTTGACATTTGCATGCTAAAGAATCAATATCATTGAGAAGTATATAAAAATTAATAAAACTTTTATTTAATAGCAGGAATTTACTTACTTCTTATGAAACAAGCGCCGAAATTGTTATAGTATGAAAAACGTCGGCAATCTCGCAGAAATAACACTCTTAGCAGCATGATGAACAATCTGTTTAATTACTTAAAAAATAATATGTTACAATAAAAATCAACTAAATTATTAAATTAAATTAAACAAATAAACCAAAACTGCAACTAAATTTTCACGTAATATACATATGCAATTCGAAATTTATAAATATTTGCCAAAACATGAACAGTGATTAAGAAATATGTAATCTCATGTTAGAAAATGAAAATACAGTGCTGTAAATGTTTCTTCTAAAACATAAATTAAAAAACGACATTATTCTACAACTATTTTTCTTTATTAAATATTTATTATAAGTTTACTGTAGCTTTTAAAAGTAAATAAAGGTTTAAAAAGTTACAGTAACGCTAATAAAAAATTAAAAAATTGTAAAAAATAATCAAAATTATAAACAAATGCTATAATATTATTTGAAATTTATTTAATTAATTGACTGCACATTGCAAATTTTCATATTTTTGGCAGAATATGTATTGTCGTTACTTCTAAATGTAAGGCAAAAAAGAGAAACTATATCATGCAAATTGTTTTCCTTGCTTATTCAGAAGTTATTTGATCATAGTTCATTTCTGAACATTACGATATTCAGATTAAAAGTATTTTATGAACTAGAAAATTTTAGCCGCTTTCTGATCATTGCAAATGAAAGTGATCAACACCAATTCATTGTTTTACAGTCTTTTGGTCTTCATATAGCATTGTTTTTATTAAAATTTCAAATTTTAGGCAATATTTACATTATTCTTATTTTTGTTCTGCAATTTATCAAATTTTAACACCTGTTTTTTTTCGATTGTTAACATCGAATGCCATACTTTCTGAATTTCATGATAAATTGTGACATCATTTGAGAAATGTACATAAATTTGAAAATAATGCAAATAAATTTTATTTGCATTCTGTGTCAGAGATTGTTTATTCGTGCAGTTTGTTGAATATGAATAATGGATTATGTAACTATTTTCACATTATTTTATCATGGCCGTACTTATATCATTCAAGTTATGCTATATCAGTTATTTATGCATGAAATATGCCTTATTTAATGTGAAACGCGCACAGGTTTCACATTACGTGCAATTAATTAGTTAACAATTTCTAGTTTGGGTCAAGAAACTTGTTAATTAAAAGTTTTCTAAAATCCAAATGAATGCTATTGATGCACTGCTTGGTAATGATGCAGTATAGGAGAGCGTACCGAGAGAACATCTGCATAAATTACTGGTTTAAATTATTCAAACGTATATTCGTGTGAAGTGAAATAATCATGGCACCACAAATTGTAAATACCGTAATTGTACCGTAAATTTCGCATTAAACATCTCTAATTGCAATATTCGCACGTTTTTGTTTCCTAACTGTCACTGAATGCTTTATAAACGAAGCTGTCGTTTGTTGAACTGTTATTATTCAATTTGTTAAAAATAAAAGCATGCCTATAAATCTTCACTGTTTTATGATAATTCATGCTTTACTGTTCTGTTTTGATATTTTTCATTAAAAGTTTTCATTTCTTTGTTTAAAATTAATATGGTAATCATTGTAATAAACTTCTTGTTTACAACTTCATTTAGTTCTCCATGTCTCATGCATTAAAAAATTTTTAATAAGATAAGACAATGTAAATATTATATGAAAATATATTTCAATGTAATTCATTTTCACTAATAATAAAAACATGCTGCGCCATGATAGTCCTATAAAAATGTGACGCGATTCATATGAGTTGTTTTTTTCACATTTGGGGTCACCTGATGACCCAGACGTAAAAGCTAAATGACATCTGCTCATCCCCGTCATTCGGTGAAGCTGAATTTTGCTTCAGACCAATCACAGTTGGGCTTCGGACTTATTTTTTTGACCTACTTTATCATAGGTTAATTGCTCACGCAAGTGGCCCAGACAATTGAATCATAGCTATCATCGGTCTACCCGTTTCGAATTGTGTTTAGTGTCTGCTGAACTTCCTTCACTGCTGTTGCTTTTTGCTTTAATGCTTTCATTTCACCGTGATGGAAGAACGTGGATCTTGCCAACCTGAAGAACCGATTCTAAAACCTGCAAGACACGCTTTTGCTGAAGCTGCTGCTCAGGTTAATGCTGTGATACCAATTAAAGGACGTTCAAAACCTAGAAGTATGTATGACTTCTTTGCTTTGTTTGTTCAGCTAACTGTTTGAAGGACGTTTTCGTTTTTTCTTTTCAGTAATAATACTCTTTTCAAAACTATCTTACTCAGGATTATACTACTCTCAATGAGACTACTCAGTGCGAGTTTTCAAAATGGAAGTTTGCATTTAAAATAATTTAAACTGTTAAATAGTCGATCAGTTATCAGTCCTACAGTGAAATAATATTACGCTGGTTTTTGCCGCTCGCAAGCAATAGTTCACAACTATTGTCTTCAGTTGTGGCCAGCAGGTCAGCAGTGTACATCCGCGAAGTTCACCTTTCCAACACCAGATAACATGATTAAACATATTTTATAAGAACAGCTCCATTGGCCAGACACTATTGTGCCACTATATCTTTCCTCTGATGTAAATAACATAAATCAAATTAATTATTCTTTCATTCTTATAAAATTTCATATCATATAATAAAACTAACTGTGTTAAAAAAATATTATTTTGCTATGAACAATAAACAGAACTGCATTTTGTTAGAAAACGTTTTATAAAATGTTTAATTTTATATTTTACAACAGCAATATAACTTCAGTTGCATTAATAATATACATTTGCTTCTTTTCGTTAGGTGAACCATACGTACCCAGTTATCTTATTAATGGATCGGAAAAATGTGTAGTTTGTGGAGATGCGGCTACTGGTTTTCATTATCGGTGCATGACTTGCGAAGGCTGCAAAGTAATCAATGATTGCACAAGATTACATACATACGTGCGTTGAAATTTCAATTTTGATTTATTTATACTTGAAATAGGGTTTTTTTCGTCGCACAATTCAAAAATGCTTAGTCTACAGCTGCAAGTTAGATAACAAGTGTCTCATCAATAAATTCACTAGAAATCATTGTCAAAGTTGTCGGTTTGAAAAATGCATTTCCGCTGGCATGGCTACACAGTGTAAACCATCATTTTTCATATTTTTGGTGGGGGGGGGGAGAAGGGGATTCATTTGAAAATTATAAGTTAGTTTCAAAAAATTGCAGTGGTGCTGTCAAGATATGAAAGAGCTGCAAAAAGACGTCTGATTGAAAATAATCGAGAGCGTCGTATGTTGCAATACGTTCGTGATCAAGTCACCGCATTCAAGCTTTCTGAAGAGCAGCGAAGTTTCATAGATTCACTCACTGTAAACTATGCATCAACTTTTCAAGTATGGATTTAATGAACAAGAAATTCTCGATGCATGAATTAAAAAATTGCTTCAATTACTTTTAGGAATCTTCAATCAATCCTGATGGAACGAAATTGAACAGAGGTGAACGTGTTAGTGCCTACATTCGTCAAGTGGTTGCTTTCACTCGTTTCATTCCTCAATTTTGCCTTGTAATTATTTTAAATTTTGTAAATAAAATTGCTATTAAATACAAAAAGTGTTGTTATTCAGCTAAGTGAAGCCGATCAGCTGACTGTCTTCAAGTGTTGCTGGTTTGAATTAGCATTGCTTCGAATGGCACTCTGCTATGATCCGAATGAAGAACGCTTTTACCCACCGCTCAGAATGATCGATGAAGAGCACATGCCAGAAAAATTCAATAATATTATCAGGGTATTTGCCGCAGTGAGTCGTATTCGTTTGGATGACTGTGAAATAGCGCTTGCTCATGCATTAACTTTGCTCAGTTTGGGTAAGCATTCTCATTTATTACTTTAAATTACAATGATTTTTAATTAAAAAAATATTTATTATCTCTGTTTTAATTTTCAGTTGATCGTTACCCAGATAAACATGAAATACAAAATACTAAACTGATAAAAGATATGCAAAGGAATACTATGGCAACTTTACGTAATTATGATACAGAAACATATTCCAATGATATAGCTCGGTGGTTAAAAATTTTACTTCGGCTCAATGATTTGCATGCGCTGACCAGATCACATCATGCAGCATTGTTAGCAGAGATGATAACTTCTTGGAATTTATAAAACATTGCTATTTATGATAACATATTGGGTGCCGTTTGAAAAAAATATTACAGTACTTTTGAATATTTAAATGATATATCTTTGTGCAATAATAAATATCATTGTGAAGACTTTTGAAAGTTTCCTGAATTCATTGCACACATACAAATGCATTTTCCTTATTTTTCCGTTCAAGTTCTTTAAATCTCTACCATTGGTGGAACAATGTTTTGCGACAAAATATGAAAACAACAAATCCACAGTTTGCTGCTGCGTCGAATTATAAAAGAAGCATCTTATATTTATAGAAACATACGACTTTTTTGAAATATAAAATAAGTTTTCAAGAAGAGCTTTTCTGATAATTCTTACATTTTTCATTCCATTATTTCATCAACACGGCCTTATTTTGCATTAAATGGTTATTTATTTAATGCATTACAATAAATTGGTTAATTAGTGTTATTTAAACAATGAACATTAGTGTTTAACTATACCCTTTGTAAAGTAAATTTTTTTATGATTCCAAAAAATAACTTAAAATTAATTATTTATCCATTTCTAAATTTTGTTATCAAATAATCAAACCATTACAATACTCACTTTTAAGGTGAAAATTTAAACCACGCTTAAATTATTTAAAGTTTAATCAATTATTTTAAAGAAATTTCGACACTGATTATTTGCGTTCATTTTAATTTGCGCAACCCTAATAGTGTACGTAACATTAAGTAAGTTATAGAAATTTCTTTTTCTTTACCATAAAAAGGCTACTGTGCAATTGTAGAACAATATTAAAGGATTTCGTAGCAAAAAGCATAAGTTATTTTTAGATCAAATTGCTGTAGGCTCATCGGCGGTGTCTGATAGAAGAAAATCGAACTCCTTCAAGAGAAATTGAAAACCACTGAAAGTTTGGAAGTAGAAAGAAAACGAATGGAAAACAATTTCAGCATGGATCCAACGAACGATTGTGCAGATGTACAAAATTTCAATCTTGAAAACAGCAGCGCTGATAAACAATACGTGGCTTACAAAAATGCAAGTGTCTTCCTGCCACTTCAAGTGGAAAACAGTATCAGACGCTTTTGGAAAGAGCAGAATCACCATTCCCATGATGAAACTGAAAATGAAGAAAAAAACAAAACTCTGAACGTTCCTGGTGCTTTAATTGATAAGCATGGAGAAGTGAGAATAACGAATAAATCACTGGGTAAAGTCCAAGGAGAATTAATTCAAAAATCCATGAGCAATAACTGCCCTGACAAATCTGATGTAAATTTGGACTGTAAAACTAAAGTAAATAACGCAGCTATAATGAATAATCAGAAAATAAATGGTAAGTTGCTCAGAACAGTTTTAATTCAATTATCCTTTTAAATTAGTAATTTTTTTGTTTAATACTTATAAAATAAAAGTGTATAATAATAACCATAGCTATGATTTAATCAGAAAGTAAAAACCGTCATATAAATTTGAAAATCACGTGTGGTGATGTAAAGTAAGACAGTTATAAAAAAACAAATCTTTAATAAAAAGTAGAAAAGAACTAATAATGTATTACTGTCAGTATTTTTTGTTACATTATTGTTTGAATGGCAGGCATTATTTTTCAAGAAATTCGAAACACAGTAAGAACGTTTCATGGAAAGAAAACATCAACAGCAGTTTTAAGAGAAATGAAACTGGAAGTCAGTTCATTTAGCGTTGGTGATTACCACATCGATTGCCAATGTGTCGACACAAGTTTTGTGCTAAAAGTAGTCCTATATCGAAGGTCTGATTTTACTTTAAAAACCTTCTTTATTCATTGTTATAAGTTAAACTACTTAAGGGAGCTCATTTATGTCATAAGCATGACAATGCCCAACGATTCAAAAAAAAATGTTATTGCAAATGTGGAGATTCCTTTATCAGATATCACTGCAATAACAGTCACAGAATACGACTTACAGTTAGTGTTGAATAAAATTCCGCAAATAAGATTTGAAGTGTTCTTAAAAGTTGGATTAAACGCAAAACGAAGAATTGCCTATCCTGAAGAATTCGACATCTTTGAAGGGAACTTTGGGATGTGCTTAGTGCATCAAGTATTTCATTTCCTTAAATATTTCGTTGTCATATAATTTAAGGCCATTATTTAGATTCAGTTGAAACATCCGGAATGCAGAAAATTGATTAAGAAGTTCCTCAAATTTGACAAAACACTAGAAAGTTTGCTGGACTACCGAAAGAAAAACTCAGATATTATATACTGTCAGTCGAAGATTTCCAATGTCGACTTCAGTTTATTTGACTCCAAAAGCAGTTCATTACCTTCACACAAAAATATTAGAGAATAAAAATAAAATTAAGAAAGAAAATATAATTTTTACTCATTTTATGAATTTTTATAATTCTAAATAAAAATTTTAAATAATTTGGTTCAATTATTTATAAAAACTTATGTTCTGATTTTCAACTACTAAAAAAATTTGCCTCGTCTCGTCGCCTCGTCTTCAGCCGATTACTATCAGCATCGTATTTTTTCATGCTTATGACGACCCACATTAATAGCAGTTCAGTTTTACAGAACACATACAATTATAGCTTCACAAATTCTTTCTTACTTTATTAAGCACAATTTTTAGTGTACCAATATATAAATTGTGCAAAATTTGCATGCTGTTAGCCTTTCATATTATTAGATAATTTTACATTTATTTGATGCACTATTTATTCAAACACATGTGATGTTCAAGCATGGTCAACAGATGGCTCACACATAGGATTGTTGTACCTAGGCTATTATATCATTATCACTTTAACAGTGCATATGTTGCAAAAAAGAATATTCATGAAACGTTCACTCTCGTCTAACAAAGAGCACACAAATCATTTTTACGTCATCCACATCTGCATTCTTCGCCTCGAAAACATTGACTAACTATTACTAGTGCACTACAATCATTGGAAAATTAATAAAATGACACGTTACTGTTTGAAAAGAATGGCTTAGCGAAACTGATCGAAAGCAATGCAACAGTACACTGAAGACAAAATATGCATACATGCATATAAAAAGCCAATAATTTTGTAGATCAATGATGGAAAATGGATGGTTCCCACAAATATATCTTTTCAACATTGCATGATGTTATTACTTTGGGTATTACTGTAGGTTTTAAGCATTTTTTATAAATAAAACTACCTGCATTCCCTTCTGTTTGCAGTTGAAAAAAAACATGAAAAAAACAATTGCTTTACTGTTTCAAAAGTGTGCAGTTGTAGAACAATAGTAAAGGGTTTTTATTTTCCTTTATGATACTGATTTGGTTTTTAATGACGAAATAAGCATTGACATGCACGTTCCAAAATTAGTTTTGAATAAATATAATGATTAAATCGATGAATTTTTCCTTAGAACAATGCAAATAATTTATTCAGATTTTCATGATAGCTATTGCTAAAATGCATAATTTAAGAAGGAATTTTAGACAATGATACTTTTCCACGTCAGCCTTATCAGCCATTTCCAACATAATCATTTATTAAGCTGATACAGCCTATTTAGCGTAAACAAGGTCTGAAAGCTAAGAATTGCCTGAGACATGCGAATATTTGGCTTCTGTGCTGGGAGAAGTGTGTTGGCTCTCAGAATAACGCTGCACATTTGTTTTGTGATTTGATCGATATTGTAGCTGCATACAGTTATTTTGCTTTTTTATTTGGTCTATTAAATATTTATTCTGCACTGGCACCATTATTAACTGATCAACTTGATACTTGTGATGACGAGGATGAGATCTAAACTCAAATGAATGGTCACGCCAAGTTGAAACTGTAGCCATTCATCAAGGACAGAGTGCTTGATGAGTAGAAAGTTTGAAAAAAGTTCACTTTCATGATAATGCTTTTAATGGAAAAGTAGAGGAAATGAAGATACCGCTCAGCATATTATTTTAGATATTATTCATGCAATGGATACGATGATTGGTATTTGATATTAATTAATTCTTTGATGAACATGCGAGAAAAGCGAATGAGGAACACTTTCTAAGTCTGCACCGGTAGAAACTTATGAATATCACACATTGCATAAATATCACAATTTCACAATCAAAGCGTTACGACATTGCGTAATGTAATTTTATAAACCGCCGAAAATTGCAACTTCGACGAAGTACTTACTGCATGGCATGTTGCGAGGCAGGAGACAGTGTTATAAGAATCAGCGACAAGATGACAAAGCAAAAACACCAATGTGGACCATGGATTTAGCAAAGCAATGCTGCTGTTACGACAGTGGCGGATTGCAGAATTAGGTCGGCAGCTATTAATGAAGCAGCAATCCAATTCAAATTTAAAACTGCTAACAGCTCATAGCTGTGAAACAGACTGCTAATGACGAAATAGACTCATCCTTTGCTTAAGAGAAAGTGATTATCAAACAATCAAGCAAATCAACGGCAAATTATAATAATAGATTGGAAAAGCATCAAAGAGCACAGGCGCCCGTACTTCACTCTGCACACAGATCGAACGATCCTTCAATTGTTTGTTTCCTTATCTATGTTGCCCGATTTTATTTACACTGATATGCTATCCAACACTTAATATACGTGAAAAATGTATAACTATATCACTTGCCACTGTCAGCAATAAGAAAGATGATTTTTCCTCCTTTATATTAAAAATTCACAATAAACAAATCATCAAAACAGTTAATAACAAATTTATTTCACTTTACGATTAAATAATTGGAATGCTCTGAAATATCAAACTTATGATCAAATGATGTTAATAATTAATACCACGCATATCGTCAACTGTACCATTTCCGTTAAATATGTATTCATACGGATAACCATCACATGATAGTCTCTCTGTTTGCCCGCACTTTTCAACATGAACATTTTGCTTCATTGTAATATTGGTTTCAAAGATTCAGACCCAGGGTGTATTAGAATATTCGATGCTACAGCTTGTTTAAAATTGACACCATCAAGCATTTGCAATTTCTGAGAATCAGTGAAAGACAGTAGTTTTCCGCCTTTGAAGGATCTCGCACAAAATCGATGTAAATCAACAATAGTGACTTGTCCATAGAATTTTTTGACTTCGAACATATCGACTACTGTTAGACACCCACCATCTTCTAATTTTCTTCCTCCATAATTATCCCTCGTGCTGGAAACCGGGCAACCCCCATCAGCACTTCGTCCCATAAGTAACCAGATTACTGACACGACGAGTAAAACTTTAGTCACCGCCATCAGCATTGTCTAAAAATATTCTGTGTAAATATCAAATATGTGATGATTTCTAGATAAATGAAAAAAAACTGCATCTGAAACTGATGAAAGTATTAACGAGACTTTATTAAACAATAAATATTTCGCTTCTAATCAAATAAAGTTTACCATCAGAAATTCAACTGAAGTAAACTTTTAGAAAAATATGAATATTCAGCGGTTTGAAAAATGCCTAGTTTTTTATAAGTACATTTACAGAAAAATTAACACTGTAGAACAAATTCAGGTCAATCAACAGCCTTTTAAAGTTCATTGTTTAAAGTTTCTGTCGCACGTTTAAGCATTTTTGAGAAATTAAAATATTGGTTTAATGTTATTAGTGCTATTGTTAAATGATTATTGGTATAAAAAATAAAAAACAACAGTGCTACAGATGTTTTCACAATTTTTAAAAATATTTGCAGATTTTTCAATTTATCATACTATATTTAAAGAAAATCAAGTTCATATACACAAAATGTTTGGTTGAAAACTGAAGATCGTATCGGTTGACAATCGCAAAAGCCATGCATACATTGCTTCTCACGAAAATTTCATATTGCAAAGTTTTCCAGAAAAATAATGCGACAGCAACATGAAATTTTTGAAAAATCTTTTGTGCGATTGTGCTCACTGTTAGGACTCTGCCAAAGCCACTCCCATAAATGAATGGTTAAACAAACGAATGCGAAGTGCATTGGACATTAAAGAGCCCAGCCATTGCAAACCATGAATGAAACACTAATTGCATTATGTATTTATTTATTTATTGGGTTATGTGATTGGAAACAATTTTTTATTCTTGCAAACGTTTGTTGTTGCAAAATTTTATCTCATAACTGATATTAAGCAATGAAATGAAATGCACAGTATTCTATTTCTTTTCAAACAATGCATTCAACAATGAAAAACAAATTTATGCTGTAAGTAGATAATTTTCTTTTTTTGAATTTTCACAAATCAAGTTCAATGCAGAATGTACAACTTTATTTGTAGTAAATGTTGTGCTTAAATAAAATAAAAATTAATTATTTGAAATAACAATTCTGTTTAGTTTAGACTGCTTTTGACTGCGTCGATTTGTTGTTCCGTCCTTTCAATAACTCTGCTGTTTTCTTTAAAGATGTTAATGTGAAATTATAAAGTGCAAAACATGCAGTTGAATTACTTGTTCCAAAGTGCATAACGCTTATTATACAACTGCATGGAAATTATAGTATACATATGATAAATGACATTTTTGATATTTAAGAACAAGAAAAAAAGAAAAGTTTAGAAATTTATTGGAATTGTTGCATACTGATTGATTTTAAGCAACATAATAATCCAGGATGGAGGATGAGGGTGTTTAATATTGAATAGCGTAAATAATTTTGTACTGGCAAGCGCTTTGCTGAATTCTAGTGTCGGTAAAGTTGAGTAAGCCAAACTACTTGCTACTTGCAGTGTTTTCAAGTATTTCAGGCCTGCCCCCGCCGCCTGCGGAACTGAGATCCGTGAGAGTACCAGTGTTTGTTTGACTTTCAGTCAGTTTGGTAAATAAGCTTCAGTAAGCTGGGCAAAGCCTGCATCCGTTTTTTGCGCCCATTCAGCCAGACCGGTCAGTACTTTGGCCTTTGAATTCAAAAGTCAATAATTGCTTTACACATGCACTATCAAAGCCGGTCGTTGAAATCCTGTTTCGTCGGTGATCGCAAGATAGCAACAAACAGTTGCTCGACAAAATCTGCTCTTTAACATCCGACGGTGAAGCCGCTATTTTGCCAGTCTGTCTTTATTCTGGGTTCACTTTTATGCCCAATTAGCAGCACCACTTTGTTATTTTTATCAAATGGATTTACTCAAAGCAATTTTACTGCTTCATTACGTTCTGGTCAATGCCGGTAGGCTTTTCAATTTGTACAGTTTCAATCCACTGTTTAAAATGCCATTAATGCTTCTGCACACCCCACGCATACATATGCATAAATTAAATATTGAATAATTTCAGTCCATTGCATTCTTGGCAAACACTGCTTGCTTTTGCTTATTCCACTAATGATGCTTATAAATTCAAAAGACGTTTATTGTTAAAACAGATACTTTGAAATTTACGAATTCATTTTATCAATAAACACAATTCATATTATCCAAATAAAATTTATATTTCTTTAGGAATAGTTAAATGCAAAATTCTTTCTTTTCAGCAGTATCAGCTTAAAGGGTCGTCATTACTTCATTATTATAGCTGTGCTAATGGTGAATATCAATTTTAAAATCAACTGTCTGTAAATTATTGAATGACTGGACAGTGAGTAATGACTAATGGTAACTTTGAGTTCGAAGAAATAGTTATGCCAGTGCTGACTGAACCCAGTAAACGACGACCTCTAGTGTCAGCATAAAGTTAGCTTGCTTGACGTGCTCATATAGAACTGAGGACAAGTCTTGTTTGCGGTAACTGTTTGCGCACTCGGCGAGCCAAGCTCTTCTGTCATTTCCTCATCTGCATTCTTGAAGTCTAGTTTTTCCAAACCAAAGCTCTAAGAAATTATGTAGCATTTTTTGTAATTATACTGGTAAAATTATTTCTAGCTCACCACATTTAGTAGCATTGCAATTTAATGCGGATGAAACAAATGATCATTGAAAAAATTAATTAATTAAGAACTGATTATTGAAATCTGCATACTTTTTAGATTTGCAACAAAAGAAATGCGATCCAAACACATTTCAAACGGTCGCAGTGAAGTCCCAACAAAGTATGTACATGTTCTGCAACAAGAACAGGTAATCATGCAAAAACTTCGTCTAGTCAGTCAAAGTACACTTTGCTACCAAGTGCTTCTCTTTATACAAACGAAGTCAAAGTCGAGCTAATCACGTTTCAGAATGTTAGCTGTCTGAACAAAGCATCATAATCTGCTTAACACAAACAAAACGCTGAAAGAAAATAAAGCAAAACAATTATGTACAGCAATATTTAGTGTTGCTAAGATGCAAGTTCCTTTTCTATTCTTAAATTTGAATGTTCCAGTGATGAGTTTTTTACAACTGAAGTGCTTAAAAGGGATATTTTACTTTTTGGATTTTTATGCACTCACTTTGATAAGAACAATAAATTTGTCACATTTAAATTTTGTAAATTGCATATAATTTTCTTTATAAATAATATTTTACCGATATATTCCAATGGATTTCTTTCATATAAACTTTATTTGAATTTTTCATTTATGTTCAAAAATATTTCTATAATCCATATAACCTGAAGGTCAAGAGTTCAACTCACTTCGAAATGGTAGTAAGCTCTGCTTCAGAGACTAAAGCAATTCCAAAATGCTCATTATATATAATACTAGCAATTTACTTATAATATCTGGTGCTCAAAAAGCATTCATTTTTATATAATTTATAAAGTATTATGCATAGAATATCAATTTGAAAAATGCGCTTTTGCATAATATTTATTATTTCACAAATTTTTATTGATATAATTTCTGAACTGAAATATTATGGCTGTTTCTTCTATACGTTTGTATTAGTTAACATTTTTGCTGCTTCAGAGAAATCGAAATAGGTGACTGTGGTGAGAATTTCATTTTCAATGAACAGACTGGAAATTGTGAAGCGGGTTCTGTTCACTCGCGAATAAAACGCCAAATATGTAAATATTATGTAGCTCTAATTTTTGAATAGAAGATAATATTTTTTACAAAATTTTAGATGCCATTGTTGGTGTTCCATGCAATGAAAATATTGACTGTCAAACTACAGACGGTGGAACATATTGCGACACAACAAAGCGGTGTGCTTGTCTTCCGTCGTTTGTCAATATCAATGGATTTTGTTACAAAAGTAATTGCTAAATAATAATATTTTAATGTGATTTTTAAAATGCAAGATTATTTATTTCAATTATGCTTTTAATGTGGAATGATATAACATTTTGAATATGATTAAAATGACCGTCATTTATGATTAACTGTAATTGTGTGCTTGTAAAATGAAGAAATTAATCCTGGACAAAGTGGCTGCACATATGAAGAGCAGTGTAATTCTGTGTGGCCTGGCGCTTACTGTTCATCTGATAGTATATGCAAATGCCCCGACGGTCAGCCACCTCAAAGAACCAGAGACGGTACAGTCTGTACATTTCCAGGTAAATAAATAAAAAGTTAAAACATTTACTAGAATATATGTATAATCTGTTTAAATTTAGGTTCTTGCCCAACAAATGGAATTTATTCAAAGCTTAAAGGCGTCGACGGGTATGAAACCCCATGTTCAGATGGCAGTGATGATTACTGCCCACCGACTTATGACTGCCTTTGTAATCCTCCATCACTGTCCTCTGGAAGTGCATGCACTCGAAGTACTTTTTGCTGTCCTAGTCGAGGTGACGCTTCTGCGCTATTATTAGAATTTTCTCAGCTTTGCTGGCTATAAATATATTTTTTTAGCGCTAGCTTGCATCATGCCGCGAGATGAAGGAGTGTTTACTGGAATTACTGTTGACCGTTGGTACTACAATTCGATGACTTCTAGCTGTGACCTCTTTTCTTACCGAGGCGGAGGCGGAAATGCAAATAATTTTGAGACAAAAAGTCAATGTGAAAGTTACTGCAAAACAGGTGTGTGCCCTAATGCTTCCATATGATTATTCATTTATCAATTAAATTGCATACAACATACTGTAATGTCACAGGTTAGCAGTAATTACATTTTTATACAGGTTGTCCACGTGGCCAGCCCCTTTATAGTCCTGGAAACATAGCTGATCGAGTTCCCAAAGATTCACGAGTTACTTGCTCTGTGAGTAGGACCTGTGCACATGATTCTAACTTCTACTGCCATGCCAACCAAGCTGTCGGTGGGTCTGTAGAAAACTATTGCTGTCCTAGGCCTTGTAAGTTAATTAAAAGTATTCCCTAAAATTGAAAATCTGTAAAACTATATTGCAGCGTTTATCTGCAGTCAAGAGGGTGGCTTGCCAACCGGCTCAACTACTTATGTAATACCACCTACTTCTTTTGATCCAGGTCTTGCAGGTGCTGGTGTCACGCCAAAACAAAGGTGAAATTTGATTAATGATGATTTGGAATAGCAAATTCTTAATTTTGAAGCAACTTGTTTTAGATATTATTATGATAGTGATAAACGCCAGTGTTTACCGTTCACATACAACGGACAAGCAGGAAATTTTAACAATTTTGATTCTGAATCAGAATGCAAGCAGTTCTGCTCGAAAAGTAATTTTCTTTTATTGTATTCTCAGATTTTAAAGCTGTCTGTTTAAATTCACTTACGGTTTCAGCTATTTGTCCAGCTGGAGAGCCACTCAGAGATAACGGCAATTCATTAATAACATGCGGTGTTGGCGGAAGCGGAATTTGTCCTGTTCGTTATGAATGCACAAACGATGGATACTGCTGTCCGTCTAGAGGTAAAATGACAAACTTAAGATAAAAGTGTTTTGCTTGTAAGCAAAATAAAGAGTAAAATTATTTTCAAGAAATATTTTTATTTTTTTTCTAATTTTGAATTAAATTAAAATTAATTAAAGCAAAAATTATAAAAAATACTTTTTCATTAGAATAATGATTCATTAATTTGTAGATTATAAAGTAAATTCATGTAAACAGATAAATGATTGAAGAATTTTCATTTAGAATTCGTCTGCAATCAAGAGCAGGCGGTAGGAGCTTGTGCCAACTATGCTGAGCGTTGGTATTTCAATTCAAAATCAAGAAGTTGTGAACGCTTTTTCTACTCTGGATGTCAAGGAAATTTCAACAACTTCAATTCATATGAACAGTGTCTATCATATTGCGGCCAGTCAGCAAGTACGCAACTTTAACGGGATATTGATGGATAATAAATCAGCAGTTTACTAATTGAAAATTAACCAAAATATTTTTGAGTGCAAGCAAATACTTATTCATTAATTTAATATATATTATATATTACATATTATTAATGTTTTATATGTAATACTTTAAACTGCTATGTTAATTTTGAATCCATAATGCAGAGCTTTTCAGTTGAGCCCAAATGTCCACAAGGGTTTGCTTTTATGGAAAGTTCTGGTGCATATGCAGAGTGCGGAGGCAGTTCTAATTCTTACTCCTGCCCGGCAGACTATTTTTGTCACTATGATGGTCGGCGGTTTGGATGCTGTCCGACAAGGCGTAACTTAATTATTTCATATATGTCAGTTTTACATTATAATGTTCAGAGAAAACATGCAGCATTGATCCGGTTGACGCTGGAACTCTTTGCTCTGGCACTCCAGTTTCACGTTGGCATTATAATTCAGGAAGTAAAAAATGTGAAACGTTTCGGTATAATGGCTGTGACGGAAACTCCAACAATTTTGCCACCCGAATTGATTGCCAAGATTACTGTCATGTTGGAGGTATCCGTGCATAGTTTTAATCGGTTTGATTTCATTTTTAATAGAATAGGCAGCAGATGTCTGTAATTGTCATGCTTGTGTTTCGATGCCTCTATAAAATTATCAATATTTTGATGTTATACATAAATAAATTAATGAATAATAAAAAATATATTTTTTTCCGAACAAGTATTGACAAGCTGTTATGCAACATATTAAAACAAAGTTATTTTTAGGCTGTCCGGAAGGAGGCGAACCTTTCAAAGAACCTGGAACAGGTCAATTTAGGGTATGTGATGGTTATTCTTTCAGCTGCCCAGTTGGGTACACTTGCACTAGAACATCAATCGAATCGTCTAGTTTGCGTAACAATTACTGTTGTGCTACTAGAGGCAAGCTCCATAAAAAAGCTTCAAACAATGAAAGTCTATTTTGTTGTACTTTTAGCAACAATATGTTCATTAGGTCGAGATCCGGGTGCCCACTGTGGTACAAACACACTAACACGATATTATTTTAACGCAATGACCAAAACATGTGAAGCATTTACTTACCTTGGATGTGAAGGAAATCGAAACAATTTCCCATCAATGGAAAAGTGTCTTTCATACTGTCAGTCAGCAGGCAAGTTAAACGTTTTTAATTCTTAACGCCTAGCTAAATGTGATGAATGTATTTAGACTGCCCAGCTGGTCAAATAGCATTGCGTGACGTTGATTCAGAAACATTAACAATATGTTCAATGGGAATGAATACCTGTCCCTCAGGATATTCTTGCGTTCAATCTAAGCTTCTTGGTCGTTCTATTTGCTGTGGAAGCAGTGCACCTTCAGGCGTGTGTCCAAGTGGACAAAGTAAATTATACTTTTTAAATATTGTTTAAAACCTCTTGTAAGTTTTTAAATTATAGTATGCTCTGAAAAAAACAACACACATTATGTTTATTTTAACGTTCTAAAAGTTAATAAAAGGAGTAATAATGTTTGCCGAAATCCCTAAATAACTTTTAAATTTAACTGAAATTAATGTGTGTCAGTATCCTTAATTAGCGATTAGCAATCTTTAATGAACAGATTGACATTTATTATTCATTTGTCTATACTAGACGCATATATGGATGCCATGACGAATAGTCCCCGTCAATGCCAACCAAACATTGACAATAGTTGTCCACCAGGATTTTTTTGTTCTTACAGCACAACAATGATGAACAGCTTTTGCTGTGGTTCAGCAATAAGTAAGATAGTGATCATTTTCTTACTGACCGTGTGGTGTAATAGGTTTCTATATTATTTTTCATTAATTATAGTTCACTGTCCACAAGGTGGTGATCCATATATGGAGCCATTTCTGAATACACCACGACAGTGCACCCCTGGAATTTCCAATACCTGCCCTGCAAATTACGTCTGTCAGTCAACACTTTTTAATGTTGGTGGTTTGCAGTCAGCAACTGGATTTTGTTGTGGAACTCCTAGTAACTATATCTATTTACAAATTTGCATGTGAATCAGAATATATGTAAATATGAAATTTAATAGATGTATGTCCAATGAATTACGCACCTTTTATTCAAAACAATCAACCGGTTACCTGCGTGCCGAACGTCTTTCCCAGCGTTTGTCCAGCAGGTTATAGTTGTCAAAGGAACAATATGCTTCAGCAAAGCTACTGTTGTACTGCATCTACAGAAGGTTTATAAATGTTTATAATGTGTATAATATAATATAATATAATATAATATAATATAATATAATATAATATAATATAATATACGTTTTTGAATAAATCATTATTTTTAGCTTTGAATCCTTGCCCGACTGGAAAGCAACCATATAGATATGAAGGTGCACCGGTAGTATGCACTCAAGGTTCTGTTACAGCAGGTTGTCCTCCAGGGTATTCATGTGATCTTCACGCAGAAACGAATTCATTTTATTGCTGTGCTTTTGGTGGAGCACAACCGGTCCCTCCTTTACCTGGAGAAGGTAATGAAAATTTGGACATTTATAAATTTTTGATATTTCTGAATACATCGAAATTTGAAAATTGAGGATGCCCTTCTGGCTATATCACTATACAACCGCACCGATATTGCTCACCGACAGTACCAGGATCATGTCCATCAAATGCCGTGTGCAGTTATCATCGAAACTTGAACAGATACATGTGCTGCATGCTTTCTGGAATGGCTCCATGTATGCAAAGGTCATTTACTTTAAACATGTTGTCGTATCAATATTCATTGCATGTAGATCCAACACCAGAGCTTGTTCAGAATCCATGTACAGCTCCTAGACAACCATATATGAACCCAGTAACCTACAAGCCGCAAGTTTGCTTACTTGGCGGTACAACCACAGGTTGTCCAGCTGGCTACAGCTGTGAATACAACAAAATGCTTCGAAATTATTATTGTTGTAGTAAGATAAGTAAGTCGTTACTTTTATACGTAGGTCGATAAAAACGGTTTGATGAAACTGTTTTCTCAAATTCAACACGTTGCATAATTATGCTTAGAATTTCATACTTTAAATTTCCAATAGGTCCAGCCCCATTTCCAGGAAGCATTTGCAAACCTGGTTATGTGCCTTACATTGATGCAGCCACACGTCAGCCCCTTATTTGTCCATTGAATGTTCCAGGATTTCGATGTCCTGAAGGATATCAATGCACCTACAGTGATGTAAATCATCAATACTACTGCTGCCGCAGAGCAGGCGTCGTGCGCCCAAATGGAGGACAAGAGAGTCAAGGTAAGATACTTCAAAAAATTTCTACATTTAAGAGATGTCAGCAGAAACCCTATTTTTGCATAAAGATTGTCCAAGAGGAAGACCGTATCTGTACCAGAGAACCAAAACACCGCTATCCTGCGTTCCTTGGGGGTCAAAATGTCCAAGCGGCTATTCATGCGTTCAATCTCGAAGTCGAAGGAACTTTTTGTGTTGCTCAAATACTTTTCGTTTAAAGCCACTGCCTATTTCCACATCTTCAGATACTCCAATGTGTAAAGAAATAAATCACACGGTTGACTTTAAAAGATTGCACATTTTCTTTTGCTATTTTAGTAGTTGGTTCTGCCTGCCAAACCAATGACGATTGCAGACCAAGTCCAGGAGAAAATGCGTTATGTCATGATGGCTTGTGCGCGTGTTCTGCTTCAGAAATGAACTTAAACGGTCTCTGTGGTAAGAAATTAATCTGCAAGCTGCTCAATGATAGAGACGTTGATGTTTTATTTTTCAGTGACTGATAAGTGTCCCTCGCCATATCAGCATGTAAATGGAGAGTGCGTTCCAGTTCTCTCGAGTTGAAAATAAAAAACTGTTTCTGCTTCTTCTTTGCATCATAAATTTTGATATACTGTTATAATATGCATTTCAAACCTGTTTGAAGTAATGATGCTTTATGATAGACCAATTCAACCGCATTTGCTTTTAATTCTTATGGGAAATTATTATGTCTATAAACTTGCATATTATCAAATAAAAAAATAAAACGATAATATAAAACAAAAATCCTTATTTACTTGTTCGAAGTGTTACGACCTTTATTCTTCAGCTCCACTTTTCATAAGAAAGTTTGTAAAATAAAAAAATATTAGCATTTTTTATCTGTATTGAGAAAGTCATAGAACAGAATTACAGTAAGAAAAGATTTTGTTACCACATTGTTTGATCACTTCAGCTTTCAATGTTACCATAAATAACATTTTTCTTAGAGTCAACTGCATTTTTAATTTGACAAACATTTCTCGTCAAGACACCCTGATCAGCAGGGAGTGTTTTTCAACAGCAATATAATTCCCGATGATAAATTGTGGTTATACCCAAAGTATGTGGAGCCCATCTCGTTTCCTGAAAAATGTATCAGCTTGCATACGCGAAAACTCATGTGGAGTTTACTGCTTCTCAGGCACACCCATACAAAGCGAGACAACTTAGTTGCTTTCTTAGGGAGCAGCGTGCAATGAGGGGGAGGGGAGGGAGGGCATTATTAAATGGGCAAAGTAATATGACCAAGGAACTGCAAATTTGTTTCAAATAACGTTTGTCACAAGCTGTCATTGTGCAACGTGAAATATAAATCGGTGAGTTTTTGGAGGTGTCGAGAAATAGACTTCACAGCATAGCTAGTGAGTTCCACATTTATCGTTCTACTGACGACCATCTAGCGCATCCAGATATTTTAAGTCAATCAGGCGAGGTATTAGCAAATGCCTAAAATATTTATTATATTAGGAAAACGCTTAGAATGAAATTACTTGCCTAATTGGAAAGAAACTGAAACATATGACAGGGAAGATCATTTCTATATATGGATAAGGAGCGAGGCCAAAAGAACAAAGAAGTATCAGCTGTATGAGCTGGCAGATTGTAAACAAGTGGATTTTGCGTTGTGGAACACGTCGAATGTAATGTGTTGGCGGATAAGCAGCCTTAAAGGCATCAGCATGCAAACAAATGAGATAACCGATGCAAAAAATGGAATACCTGTTCAGTAAGCAAAAGCAGTATTCGTTCAAACATTTCATTACCATTCAATGATGTTACAGCCATGTAAAGAAACAAGCCATCAAGAACGGATCTAGGAATAAGCTGCAGTGGCATTGGCAATAAAAGTAAAGCGGAAACTCCAATCAAGCAGTGTGACAGTAAAGTTGCAAGACGCGTTTCACGCACGTATGTAATTCTGAACAATTTGGTTGTTGAAGCTCATATTATAAAAACAAGTTTTAAATAGCATGAAAAACTTACACTTCATGAACATGGCCTTGAGAAACACGCTCCTCAACGTCAGCTAAAGCGCGTAGGTGAAGTGGTGAATGTGGTAATGCTGCATGCATCCAAGGTAGACCATACAGCGAAAGAAACACGTTCAAAATTGCAACTACCAAGAGATCTAAATGTGTCGTAGAGCCCTTACGTAGTCTGAAAAATTACATATGAATCAGATCAAATGAATGGTTTTCAACGTATTGAAATGACATGTCACTAAAGAAACTTTTGAAACCCAAACTTCTGATTTTAATGGAACTGTTTAAGTCTCAGTTTCATACAATCTTAAATAGGCTCATAGGTAATATTTATTATTCGTAACAAATGTAATTACCAATGAATGTCATTGCTGAACAGAGAAGACTTAAGTTAATAAAGTACAAATATCAAATGAAAGATTTGGCGGCTCAGAAAGTTTTTTACATTTCATGATATTTTAGTATTTTAAATTAGCATTATCCTGGTGGTTACATACTTGTTTTTCTGATTGTTAACAATTGCCGATGTGATATTTTGATCCAAGAAAAATAAAATTGACAAACAAAATCCCAGACCCATAGAAGCGAGAATGGCACCAACAGGTAAAAGCCGGATAGCGGCTATTGTTCCAATGGGCTGCCTTGGATTGAAGTGAAATCTTTCGACTAAAAAATGTTCTTTTAATCAAAGAAATCATTCAATGTAATAATAATTCAAAAACATTCAAACATTTTCAATACACAAAATTTTCTTGCAAATAAGCTAAAAACTGAAAGAAATAGTATTCATTTAGACAAGAATTTCTATTCGAATTATATTTTTGAAAGATAGCCCCATTTATATTTTACAAGTAAACCAAAAAAGTGATAGCTTACTTTTTACTTCGCGAAAACAGTATGCACCAGTAAAAGACATTACAATAACTGCCATGGGCAATGCATAGTCAGCTAAAATTTCTCGTTTTGCTCTTGTTAAGTAGGGCCTGAATATAAAATTATTTTAATAAATTAATTTTTAAATAAATAACGTAGCCCACGTTTTTCTAAAATTGTAAATGAACAAACCCAACCACAAGGTACCAAACATCAACAAAAGATAAAGAATGCTTGTTTCACGATGACATTCTTTGACATAGACTGTTTGTGGTGATTTTACGGATGAAAAATTTAAAGAGGCAGTTGCATTGTTCATTTGACATGCTGTGGCATGATAAAATGATTTAAAATCTAGAAATAAGTTGATGTACACATCGATATTTAGCACATTTGTCAAAAATCCTTACTATTTGACAGCGCTTTGAATGCTTCAACTACAAACGCGACAGCAATAAATAAAGAAAAAATTTCTTCCGTCGATCTGAAAATGAAAATTGTCTTATGGATAACGTATACAGTCTCAATTAAGTTTATACCAGCCTCAAAAATTATTAAGATATGATTTTGTAGCAAAGTAAATAAATTCCTGTTTCTGCATGTCCTATCAGCTTTCAATTTTAAATTAAAAAAATCAGCTATATTATTATATTCATATGCAGATGACTGGCTTATTTGTGAGCTGAAATTTGCATATGCGAATATGTTTCTATACAAATTTTCAAACAGTGCTTACCTCGTTGCCCATTTCATTACGTTCGACAGCTCCATATGAGCATAAATGACAAGAAACAGTTGACACCACAAGCCCACACATGCATACAAGGCAAAAAATTCAAGATCGAATTCTTTAGAAATTTGATAGATAACTAAAATAAATAATAAGATAACGAAGAAAATATTACTGCTGGATTCTACTTTTAATGTAAATCGATAACGGAACGGTTGTCAAAAGAATAATTATTGGTTGCCCGCCAAACAGTGAAAAAAACAATCCACCAAGTGCCTGGGCAAAGATGGACTGCTTGACCCCTGAAATGACTCATTTGACAATCAGAGAAAGCGTGTACAAGGCATTTCTAACCCATTGCTCCATGGGTATTGTCGTGATTGAGAACTCCAAATGCAATGGATGGAAGCAGACAGGCAAAATACAAAAACACTACTGTGCTCAACAATTTCTGTACCGTCTTTGGACCACGTATACCTTAAACAATGGATTACATATAAAGACATAATTTAGCAAATAGCACTACCATCAACGTAATCAGAGAGGTAGAGGGGTAGGCGTCGGCAAAAATTTTCTTTCAAACCCCGACCAAAATACCATCGGTTGGGCCCAATCTGTAATATGTTACTTTAAGGTAACAAAACAAAATTTTGTAAAATAACTAACTAGTTTTTCTTTTGCATCTGATAAATGTAATGATAAATTACGATCACGATATTGATTCTGCTCAACAGCCAGTTCTTTAGCTGCCATAAGCATTGTTTGTCGAAACTGCTCTTCCCCCTGGGCCATTACTAACCGCTGACGGATGTCCAAATCAGCAAACAATGTAGCAAACGTTCTGGCTGTCTCTAGCGCAGTTTTGGTACCCTTCTTAAAATTTGGAAGCAATTTAAACATTGCATTTTTTCAGAATTTCTATAATAATTCTTACCGCCCGCGAAGGAGCAATGACAATTATTATAAAACGCAAATCTTGCATAGTTCGTCCCAAGTTCGTTGGATGGATTAATCGAGTTATGGCCACATGCCTATGTTGCACGGTTGGTAGCATACAACTGAAATTACAAAATAAGAATAACGTCAGTTCATATTTATGATTATTTTTTTATCATAACTTCCATTAAAAAGTTTCAACAATGCAATTATCAAAATTAAAGATTAAATCAATCCATTTAATGCTTGAAGGGGCTGATTTTACATTAAAAATGTAACATGAGCGACATGAAAAATATAAAAGCCTTTTGATAGAAATTCCAAGTTGCAATAAGCAGAGATTTTATAAGAACGGTAATATAAAATTAATTAATTAATTAAACATTTCAAACAAATATCATAAATATTATGCATTTTATTAAACACTACACGTGTTAAAGTAATACATAAGCGATTTTAAAACTGATGTTATTGTCAGATTAGAAAATATAACGCATAAAAATTCGTATAAATCTGTGAGCTAGCTGAGCAAAGAAATGAAAACAACGTAATTTAAGTTTTTATTATAAATTATTAATTTTATCAATTAGGACTGCTGTTACAAAATAAGAATGTGAACTCACATAGCGCAGATCCACGTTTGGTCGAAATCAAATGATCCGGCTATATTTGTTGTGCAAATGCTTTGAACAGTTCGAGTGAGAATATGAACTGAAATGAATGTCAATGTTATACTTTATATAACATATGCAAAACAATAAAACCACATTATTAAAATATTTAAATATAATTCAAGACAAAAAGCGCAAAAGGTAATGCATCACATCCGAATGCAATAGAATAGACAATAATTTATTCGGTAACTAATTACCATTAAATTTAAATCATACATGTACAGATATAAAACTTTTGTTTACAGAATAGTATTTGCATTAAAATTCAGGAAGGCACATTT
The DNA here is from genome assembly GCF_000181795.1 of Trichinella spiralis. Classification (NCBI taxonomy): domain Eukaryota; kingdom Metazoa; phylum Nematoda; class Enoplea; order Trichinellida; family Trichinellidae; genus Trichinella; species Trichinella spiralis. The sequence continues at coordinate 464,304 of NW_003526948.1, read as the reverse complement.
ATTATAGCTCATGTAAGCATGAATAAATATAAGCAGTTAGTAGCAATATTATGAGTTCATCGAGAAAGCAGATTACACAATCAAGATCAACTACAAGGCGCTTATAAGTGAACATTTCTGAAGTAATGAAAAAAATTTACATTGACTTGCAGCGTCTTGAGTAAACAGTGCATTTTTCACTTGCTCTGAAGTAAATTCAGGTTCCTGAATATCCATTTCATGTATGATTCTAAAAAAATATTAGAAAAATATATGAATAAATAATGTTGTAAACACACAGCTGAGTACTGTTATTTTGTACTGTTTTCATTGTGCAGCATTCTCAAAAACTTTAGATGAATTTTCATTCATCTTTTCAAAAATAATGTCAAACGCTCATTAGAGTACAATCAATCATGATTGTGCATTCATTTGTAAAAACTTTCCTCATATTTATATAATTTGCAATTTCAATTATTTGAAATTGCTATTCATAAGTATTATTCTTGAGCTCATATTTTTGCAGCTTGGACTAAATGTTTTGTAGTAAATACTGCTCAGTTTTATTTTTGTTTTAATAAAACAAATTTAGAAAGCAACGATTGGATTAAGAGAGATATAAAAATAGAATAACACCAACCATTAATTAATTTAAGAAAGGTATAAAAATTTCATCAATACTATTAGCGTTTCGATTAGCAACTTGCTTCAGAGAAACATGATGAATTTGTCTGAACAAACGAGTAAGATATCTGCCTTCATAATTGTGCTTTCAGGTAAAAAGTTGAAATCAGAAATAAAAAAGTGAGCTTATAATTTAACATGTTAAATTTGTAATCTGCCGTTAACATAATATCTATTGCTAAATGAATGCTTTGATAAAAAAATATCTCTTACAAACTGCGCAAAAGTTGCAGAGCTTTTATTTTCCTTCGAATGAATTTTGCAGATATTTTTGTCTCTAATGTGCTGTCGTTCAAAGCACAGCTGTTCAGCAATGAATTTAATAGCGTAACGTGTAAAATACTTCCTCGAATAGGTTGAACATAGTGCTAGTTAAATTGGCAATGATTATCATTTGCAAGCTGACCAAAGCCGCAGCTTTTAAGAAATCTTGAAACGGTTGTTGGTTGAATCGGTCAAATATTTATTTCCTCAGCGATTATCCTCGTTCAATAGTTTCTTAATAAACTACTTGGTAGTTGTCATTCTAGCAGCTGTTTATTACAAAGATACTTTTTCAGAAACAAAATTACATTGGTTTCTTTTTTATAAATTTTTGGTGATGAAATGACGTTTAAAATGATGATGGCGTTTAAAAATTTAGTCATGTGGATTTCTTGTAATTTTTAATAAATAAAATGTCATAGACTGAAGGAAACACGAAACAACACTAAAACCTTTTTGATGTACGACTGTTTTTATCATTGCTGAATTTTGAGTAGGAGTGCTTGTGTTTCTTGAAGTTTTAGTGATAGTTCCATCAAACAATGGCTTAAACACATAACACTCTCCCACCTCCCTGAAGCATTAAATGTTTCACTAACGCCACCATAGATAATAAGTGTCTAAATGAGAAATGAAATTTCATATCTGACAGTGAAGTCCCAATGGAATAGCGGAGTTGAAGCATGGTTAAATAAGAAAAGGAAACTGGGGACCTAACACGAGCATGGAGCTGATCGATTTCAAAAAAGACTATTGTCAATGGCACTTTGAAAAGTCAGCTCATTAGGCTGTTGAAGATGATTTGCAGTCTTCAATCATAAGTCAAAATTTTATCAGAATGCATTGAAAATGATGCAAAAAGTGACTGCATGGTCCTGTTTGTTTGTCAGGCTTTCAGAAATGATGAGGAAGAAGCGAAAAGCAGAAGACAAAATTTTTTGACATATTTTGAAATTTTAATTTAAATAATTTTATTTTAAATAAAGCAACGCGTAACATGAGCACATGCATTGTAAAAGTACTTTTAAGTCTATTGCAATCAATTCCATGAAACCAATGTTTGTTATTATTGCAATTTAGAATCTTTTAACTGCAAAGATGATTAATAATAACTAAAGCAATAAGCATCAAGCAAAATAAATATAATGCAAGTAACTAACTGTACTATTTCAGCTGCTGCAGCAGTTGTATCAAGTAGACAGATGACTGCATTGCAGATTTTGCTTAATATTCAGAATCTCGACAAATAATAAACGTTTTTTACAAGTAAATAATTGCATTTGCGTTCATTTAAAAAGCAATTCAGTGTTTGCATAGAGCTTATCAGAAACATTGTGGCAAAACAGAAATTCCGTGTTAAATAAGCTAATTAAACATATGTTATTAATAAGTAATGTCCATTCAATACGTACTTTCGAAATAATGCCTCTACTTCAGGCACCATCTAAGATATAATATTGCGTGCTTTGTTAATTAATATATTATCAGGTTAAGCAGTTTTTGAAGTTTGCCTATACATTTTCTTGCATTTGATGAAATTGATTTAGCGTGTTGAATTTAACAGAAAAGAAGTTGCGAATTACACTAAACAGTATAAAAAATAAAATTAAGAAAGATGCATTCCTTTTTCAGTTAAGGAACTATATGAAAAGATAAAATAATAAATGCTTTACGAAAGCATTCCTTTTAATAATTAAATCTGCCTGCGCTTGCATCGTGATATCTGAAGTATTATAATTAGAATAAATAAAAAACAAAAAAATATTTTGTTAATGCATGCATTTTGAAATATCTGACCTTAAATTGTATTAATTATAAAATTAAAAATTGAGACAAACTCGGAAATAGAAAATTAAATTTAGACAATTTTCTAGAATTTAGAGGTAGTGTCCATACAGCGTTTTTTCATTATTTTACTATTTTCAACAATTATAACAGTAATGTATTTGAAGTCAGCCAGCATTTAAAATATAAATAATAGAAGTGTAATAGTATAGCGAGTAAATTAATGCCTGTTTGTTATGGATAATATAACAGAATGTAAAGTCCATTGAAGTAAGCAAAAAATAGCAAAATTATATGATAAATTTTACTGTTTATAAATAAAAAAAGTAATGTGCTTGACAATCAACTGCCTATTCAGCTAAGCTAGATGGAGTAAGTGTTCAAGCATAAAAGGAAAATCAATAAACAGAGAACTAATTTTTAACTAGTAAAAAGCGTGCATTGTCAAACAGAGATGATTCTTTGCTATTTTTTGATCTTTCTACTTGGACTACTATTAAGTGGCCAGGCACGATTGACATTTGGTATTTGATCAGATAATTTGCATTAGATTGTTTGGAAATTGAGAGATAATTCTGGCATTTGATCGTGAAACATGCAAATGAACATAGCCGTCAAATGTGAAAATTTTTTCCTGTTTCATACAGCTTTACAAGGTATTTTACAAGTTGGAAATATTCACAGAAAATATATTTCAGCATTGTCATCCGTTGTCAGTGCTTACTAGACTGACGGGCATATTTCTCAAAGAATAAAACATAGAAAAAATAACTTAAGAGTGTACTTTACTCCAACTCATTAAATTAATTCAATATATTAAAAACAGCGGAACAACTGAGGAAAACAAAAATTTTTAAATTTCATTGCTTACATCCACGGTGCTTTCATGCATGGTCAGATGGAGATTGTCAAGTGAAATTGAATTTCAAAGCTGTCGTTCTTTTCTTGTAACACTGCACAATGGATTCTTTTAGAAGCATTGTGTCAATCAAAAAAAAATTCGTCAAAAAAAACAATAGCACATTAACTTAAGAAGATGTGTTCTATGATGTACTGATTGAAAACACTGAGGACAATTTCTTCCAAGGTTGTTGCGGTGAAATAGCAAGAAAAGCAAATTTATACTGGCGTTGTAGCGTGAATATTTGCATGATTGCATGCTGTAAGTGCAAAATTTATCAGAAAAGAAAATTTGCATATGAAAGTGCAAGACAGAAAAAGATAAAATTGAATTGGAATAGTTTTTAGTAAAATTTTAAAACAACAAGCTACAACAATATTATTTTTAAACATTTGGATTTTTAAAATTTAAATTTGAGACTTCAACAATTTGTGGAGATGAAAAATTTTTTCAGTTCAACAACCGTGAAGTTGCTTAAATAGCGGCGTACATAGATTCAATGGCAGTCGCTGACGTTTACTAAAGACAAATATTTGCATACTTCAGAACAAAGTTGTCTCAATTACAACTGTTCATTCAGAAAGTATTACAATTGGAGGATAAGATTTATCATATTATCTTTCTTTTTTTTCAAAGAAACCCTTAATTACATAACGCCGCCATAAGAAATGATTAGTTTAAACTTTTTTCATGACCACCGACTGACTGCTTTAGCATTCAGGCAGTGCATTCGTATTCGATTGTCCCTGAATTACTAACTTCATTTTTCAATTTCATGATAGGATAAAAAGAAACTTGCCATTATGCTAACCGCAGGCAATTCACTCTTCAATATGGCTTCATATATTTATTATTGATTTTTTAATATTCATACAAGTAAAGAATCATTTTGTTCAATGTGTTGAAAATCAAGACAAGAAAAGCGACATTTTCTATCTTCTTCTTTGTAATTTGATTGCTACTTCCAACTTTTATGAACCGTTTGAATTGCATTTTAATATTATAATGAAGCACAAAAGGAACGCTACAGCGTTGCTTGTTTTTATCAAATTAATGTTCTGACAAGTAAATCTGTGATTAGCTGCACTAGAAAAGCTTTGCAATCAATTTGCTTTAGAAATAAACACATAATAATTATGTAAAAGTAGATTTTTAATAACGCAATTCGTCGAATGGCTATTTGAAAATGAATTGCATCTTATTTTGTCTCTATTTCAAAAATTGGTATTCACAATGAAATTTCAGACAATATGCAATGGGCAACATTTTTCAAAAATGCTTCTTTGCTTAGTGTTAGAAATTGATAATTTTTTTCTTTTCTTTTTAAAAAAAAGTAATGAAACTCCTCTGCAAATAATCCTTTCAAAATAATATGAAATTTGTTTTTTTTCTTGTTTCCTTTCGTTTTCAAATGAATCAGTTCTTGAAACTACATTTTCATCTTGGACATGAATAAATTTGTGAGCAGCATTATAACCCAAAAACATTAAAGAACTGCGCGTTTTGAAAATAAATTGTTCATACTTTTGAAATAAACATTTTACGTTGGTTAGTTAAGAAGGAATGTTAGTAGCCAAGTAAACATGATGTATCAAGGAAGCAAAATTTCTTAGATGTAAGAAGAAATCGTCATTCAATGAATCATTGAAATTCTGAAAAGTTACAACTGTTGCCAAAGAGACATGCAATGCTTACTTGTTGAATATTTCTTCAAGGCTTGTTTCCGGTAAATCCAATAATAATACCGCTTTGTTTAGCAAATGATCAATGTCCATTGTAGCCCGCACCTCGGAACCAAAGTCTTTCATGGGAATTTTTTCATGTTTGGCATACATCAGTGTCATTTTTTCAAACTCTTCTAAAAACAATTTGCTACATAATTCGACATTTTTCACTTATTTTGTTAAACTGAGGAAATATAAATCAACAGAAAAATTTCATTGTATATAAATTTGTTATTAATTTTTTTCTATTAAAGGAAACAAATAATGCAATGGAAAGATGAATTGAGGGGGTGTTTGTGAAATTATAGCATGAAGATCAAAAGTGCTTTTACACAGGAGACGTTTAATTAATCATAAAGATTTTATGTCCCATGTTGTGCTAAAGCATGTGGCTTTGAGCTTTCAAAGGAATAATGAGCAAGCAATTTCATAATTTTGTTTCATTTATATACTAATAACCAAATGTTGAATTTCTCGACTGATACCTAAAAAGCAATATGATGATTGCAGAACAAATCAAAACAAAACTCCATTTTGTTTTATTTTTCATCTAATGATAATCATATAATCATTTTTACCCACGTTTTTTTCATATCAACTTTAGCTTCACTGTGAATAATTTCTAACTAGGTTTGTCAATGTTTTAAAAGAGTATTCCAGTTAGGGAAAAGATAATGACTTGGATTTTATGGAAGGCATTCCCTTTGTGAAACTATGGAAGCGGAATGAAAATTAGCACACATGTTTTGCGAATATTCAATGAACTGGAAACATCCGAAGATGATATGCAAGGCAACAATTAAATTAGAGACTTGCAAAACATACAATCGCTACGCTGTCACACCCTTTCATATTTATGCAAGGCATTCACATTTGTTCGCAAGCTTTGCACATTTTCTGGCGTTTTAGAATTGAAAACAAATAAATTTTATGGCACTTTATTTTTCAACTAACATATCAGAATAGAAGATGATAAATTCTTGATCATTGCATAACTTTTTCAAATTTCTTAAGAAAACGCAATCAAAACGAATTTGAAAGCATATTGTTCTTAATTTTGATGGAAACTGAAATTTAAAAAAAGATAAAAACTTATATACTTTACAGCAATATCACTTTGATACGCTTTAAAAAATCTTTCAGAATTACAAATAAAATTCAGTACGGCACTTGATGATCTGCACTGCACTGACTTTTTCATGGAAAATGAATGGAAATAAATTAAAATGCATGTTATAAATATATCTTTTAAACTATTTTGCTTAAATAATTGGCACGTCAGTAGGCAATAAACTTTATCGCAAAGCATTTGTGGGATCACAGATTAGCATCATGTTTGAAAACATTGCATGCACTGCACGGTGACAATCATGATGCACGTATGATATAATTTGCTGAATGCCGGATGTCTAAACTTATCTGATACAACTGTCAATCAACCAAAACACTTCAGTCAAATACCTGTCCATTATCAGATATCTATAGAACATTGCATATTAAAATGTAACGCTCAGCACTCCATCATACGTGTGTTTAAAATAGATGAAGCGTCATTTTTCCATTTTCCATTTTATATTTTAATACAGCTTAATAACTCTGCTTGTGAAGTTGAAGTATCAAATTAATCTGCATTATTTTACGTTGTCATGTTGGAAAGTTAGTCCGTCAGAAAAATACCACTTCCGTTATGAGTACTACTTTTTCATAAAGCTAGAACATATGACAAATAATGCTCTTCATTTTTTCAGCTTATTTTAAAAATTGCATGACGTAATTTCTTTGCTAGAAACTTTTTAATATGAACTTTAGCACATGTAAGTTCAAAATAATTTCAAATTCACAATCACAGCTGAAATAAATAATATACATCTATAATCTTCATGTGATTGTGGATGTCTAATGACACTGAAAACGGACTACAGAATTACTTATCATATCATTTTTATATGATAATAAAATTTTAACTTTACAATTTGTTCATTTCAAAAAAATGAAACTAAATTAAAGCCCAACTGTATCTATGTTGTGATCAATTTTCGTTGTAACATTTTTCCTTTGACACTTCTAACCAAGCACTGAAATTCCAGCAGCTGAAATAAGGCAGTCAATGTAATTTACGCTTCGGTATCGATTGGTTTGTAACGATTTTCAATAGTTGATGAAACGTCTTAAAATCGTTGATTTCAAAGCATTTCCTTTTCATCAACCGTTTTAATGTTTGAGAAAGTAAACGCTCCTGCACTGTTTCATTCCCAATTCCTAAAATCAAACAGGTGAACGTTGTTTATCATCGGCTGAAAATTTTCACCATACCCTTCAGGCTTATTCAAAGTGAAAGAAAAAGAAATGCTCGTTTACGTAATGTCTTTGTGCCCGTGCGTGTCAAAAAGCTTTGTCTAATGGGATAATGTGAAAAAGCTGTCTTGAAACGGCTTAAATAGCGTTATTTACTTATACCAGCCAGGCACATCTCACGTAATACGTTGCTGCTGAGGTGAAGTTAAAATTGTGCATATTATGAGCTTTGAATTATAGTAAGCTGCCTCCGGCATGACGCGACAAACAAGTGGCCCTAATTAAGCCCTTTGGACGAGAAAGAAGTTGGTATTGCAAAAAGTGCAATAAGTGAAGGTTTTTTTTTCTAATTCAAATGCACCAATCCACATCGTCATCGCACGCCTACATCATCAGTGCTTACGCTTTTACCTGTATTGAAATTGCTCAGAAAAAAGCAAAATTGTTTAATTAGCTTTACCTAACAAAGTCACAACTTCATCTTTTTTTTATTAAAAATTATCCTTCCTTTATGAGCAAGTTGTGCGTAAATGTGATTATCATCAAAGCTCTCTTGAAAGTCGCTTTGAACATTGTCTCATTACATAACTTGATATAAATTAAAAAAATTGTTACTTTGCATTGATTTTTCATAAATATACACTTTTCGTTTGGTTAAGCTGTTCTACATATTTCAACTAGTTAATGCAACATCCTTAATATTATTGTTAAAGAAGAAAAGTCTTGCAGCTGTATCAAAAGATTATCTTTGGTGTAAAAAACCACAAATTAATGGGGATTAAAATGATAAAACATTTTCCCTAAATTCCGCAAATCGCCGCAATTCTCAAGGCTGGACTTTTGCTAAGCTAGAAACACAGATTCGATCAACAGCAATTTGGTAATTAGCTTTCGCCTTTCCCCTCACGTTAGTATTGGCACATGCAGCTGGCTAGCTAGCAACTGCCTTGGATGGAAGCACCAAAGTGGGAAAATGTTAATTCCACAATGCGCCGATGAATTTTTGTCACCATTTGAATTGAAACCAGTGCAAGGGTTGGTTTGCATTGTTGTGCACAAAAGCGATTTAAATGTGAGCAACTTGCTTTTCCGTTTAAGCAACGAGCAGCAAATCGAGAACTAACGAAGCAACATTTGTCGAATTGATCAACTTTCTTGAGTGCAAAGGAAAATCTGACTTAATAAAGACAAGATTTTCAAGCCGTTCACCAGTTGTCCTTTTCTACTGACCAGCCAATTAGCGGAACGGTGCGGTTTCTTACTTTTAGATAGAAAGCATTTTGCATTTTACGTTTGTTCAAAGAAAAGCCATTCAAATATGTTATTTCAAATATTATGGATCTTCTTTTTCAGTGTTCAACAAATAAATTATAAAACTAAAATCATCTTCTCGATCACTTTTAAATTTGATGTGGAAATCAAGCGATGTACATTTTGCTGGCTCAACAAAATTTGCAATCTTGAAATATCAATATAACTTGCTGTTTTTCAACGTGTAAAATAAAAATTGAACTTAATTTATGAAAATTGAAATCTTTTTTACTTAATTAAACTGTTGAATGCAGAAGTCGATGGAAAATTTTGAACACAACTGAACTGACACAACCGATAGACGGATGATGAGGATAACTGCGAAATAATGATAATAATAATATCCATTGTAAAGAGAATGGAATGGGTCAGTTTGAATATTGGAAAATTGTTTTCATTGAATAATAGGCAAAGAAAGAATTTAAAACAATTTCTCGCACTATTCCTAACTGAAATATCCTGACGTTATTTGTTGAATATGGCAAACGCATACAAGTATAATGTAAAAAGAAGATTGAATGAATTGTGAAAAAGAAAAATAAACCAAGCATACCTCCTTCAGCATCGTCGAAATCATTGATGCTGTCCTCATCGAAGAGATCAATGGATGACCGGCTGACTGTAGAATTGGTAATGGTCAAATATTTTTGACCCGTCTCATGACGATTCATACTGTTCGTACGATGCGTATGACCGGGCTGGTGAAGGTGGGTTTCGACCAAACACTCGCCTGGTTCCACTTGGCTAGTTCTGGGTCTTCGCAAAGAATAAGTATTCAAAGCGGTTGACGACGAAGACTGAAAAGATTCGAGCGACGGCTTTGGAGGTGTGCTGTACAATAAGGTGCTTGAGGAAGCCAGCGCGATTCGACCAGATGGAAACAGCGGCTTCAGCAGCGTATCGGCGTCTTCGTTTTCCGTATTGGAAAGCTGCAGTTACAAGAAACTGATATTGGGGTAGTTTCTCAGCGGTGCACAGAGTTGAATTTTACATTGCTTTTTGCCACGTCCGTGGTGCTGCTGCAACGGCGTCGTTGAGTTTCTTGCTCACATCCGGCATGCATGATGATCATCATGCAAAGTGGAATAAGAGGGGGCAGGTCGGCGCGTTACAAGGCGCCTCAAACTTTCTCTTCTCGACTACGACCGGAGCTAATGTGTGTGTGTGTGTGTGTGTGTGCGTGTAAGTATGTATGTATGTGTGTATATGTATGTACGTATGTATATGTGTGTGTGTGTGTGTGTGTGTGTGTGTGTGTATGCGGCTACGGCTGAGGTCGTACGCGGACACGCCAACGACGCGACTGCTTTCTTCTTCCTACTGGTTGTCGGAATCAGCTGTTTCGTCGTGAGATGACGCGTCAGTCGTAAGTTAAAGCAGCTAGCGGTCGTTTATCTCTTTCGACGCAAGCATTGGAGCAAAACAGAAGGCGTGTCATGTCAAATTAACTGGCCGACACTCATCCGTCGCGCCCGCGTTCCACCATGCCGGACGGATCGGCCAAGTTGACGAATTCAAATAAAGAATGTTATTATTACTACCGCCTCCTGGAACTCCAACTATACTCTAATATCGCTATTTCTGAAGAACAGCAACTGAGGCAGTGAAAAGAAGCAACCCAGTCTAGCCGGTGATGAGAATAACACAAAGCGAAATCAAAGCGCAATGCCGGAATGAAGGAGAGGGGGAGAAGCAGAGAGGGAGAGACGAAAAGCAAGAGAAAAACAGAGGGGGAGGGAAGAATTATGAACGAAAGAGAATAAGTCGCCTGGATGATGGAAGCTAAAATTCAGATCGAGTGTTACTTAGTAAGGAACAAAAACAACGACCTGCGGTTTCTTCTGCCCAAACAGTTACAGCGCCTCAATCGTTCTAACGCTGATTGGTCAGCGTGGGTGTAACCATTTTTGATGCACTCTCCAAGCTTTAACTCTCACAACTTTGGAACTTCTGGAAGACATATATTTTAATCGATTGTGTCGGCAGCGATTTATCTCCCAATGGATGGAGCAGGATGATCATTAATGTCGATTGACTGTCCTACTACGAGGATCGGATTTAGATGAGGCGCTGAAAATCTGACGGACATTAGAAAAAAATTGTTTATTATAACTTTTCTCGCCTAGCATTATTCAATTCTGTGAAAATGGCACTCACTTTCTACTCGGTCGTCATTTGAAAATAACTATCTTATTGATCAAGTGTATATGTATATATATACATATATTTCCTCGTGTGAATTAATAAATATATTTCATACGTTCATAATATACTGTTCAAAGCAAAGTAAACAAATGTGTTTTTTCAAATGTGTGTCTTGAATAATAAATAATATTTCCCATTTTCACTGATGTGAAATTAGTTGGTTGCCTGAAAGAAAAGTGATTGATAAACAAAATATGAAATGTTTATTAAGACTTCAGGCTTGAATTTAATTTAAGAATAAAAATAAACGTTTCATTTTGCCTGACCAGTGCCGCGTGATATACGTGCATGCGGGCATTGAAAAAGAACAATTTTCTGGAATAAAACAAGCCGCTTATTAATGAGCTGTTGTGGTCGAGAGAATGTTGACTGCAAAATGGCAAAAATGATAAAACCTTTGAACTTGTGATTTAAAGTTCCAATAATGCCCACTCATACGGCATTTTAGTCGTCGTCTTTTGACAGATGTCTTAAATAAGTTTGACAACGAGGAAAGTAAGCTTGGAGAAAAAGCGTTTTTACATTGCTTTTTTGTTGAGTGCTTTAAAAATTGTTGTTTACTTCTTCCTCCCAGATTTCGTGAAATCAGTCAACATCACGTACATAATGATTTATGCAAAAAAATTACTTAATTTTTTTGAAGCTTTCAGATTGGAAAGTTTTTATTCAAAGGTCCATTTTATAAAATAAAATGTGCAATAATGTGAATGAAGCAGGTGAAGCATAAATAAAAATGTTTTTTGTTGTTTCAAAAAAAATTGATGTTTTTAGTGGGTTTTATTGTGTTATATAAGACATTTGTTTAGCCTACACAGCTCGTCGGTTAAACTGCACTTTTTTAGATTTGTTGACGTTTAAAGAAAAAAGCTTTTCTGATTTTAGCATTTTTTCAAAGAATCCTCTCGAAAGTCAACTTCGTCATTCGTTAAATTATGATTATGATTATTATATTTTTCTTCCACTTTCAGTATTTGAATGTGGGCGCTTTCAAATCATAAATACGATTAAACTGTATTGATGTTCATGATATTATTGCCAAGTGCACACAATGTAGTTGATTATTATTTTTTTGTATAAATAATTATGTGGCATTTACATGTTACAATGCTAATAATAATGATCAGCAGCTGGACAATGCGGAAACATTGCTAAGATTGACAAGACGAGGAGTGAATTCTCTCGTTGGTGGTGAATGTGAAAGTCTGTGAATAAAAGCATGTTGGACTAGCAATTTGAAATGCTATTATATGTGAATAATATGCAAAGCATTAATAAAGAGGGGGAGAGAGAGAGGGGGAGATAGAGAGGAGGAGGGGGGTAGAGGCTTAGCTTAGTAGTAAAATGTGCTTTAGTAATTGAAAAAATGAAAAAGTGATATGTGTAGTCGTTTACGATTGTCAGACGTAATTTGAAAAATTTTTCCAGCTCACCGTTGCGCAAACGATGCTAATGCTAATATTTCGAAACGATTGTTGTTCGTTCACCTTGTGTGTTTTAATGTTGAAAAGGTTGAATAGAATTAAAGCATCATGTTTTCTATTCTATTTACTATTTCAAAATTTCCATTTCGTAAATTCTGAAGCGTTTCCCTGTCAAATCATGCGCTTTTCTTTGGAACGATGCTTGGATGATTGTTTTGTCATCGAGAAGAGAGCTTTCAATTCTTTTCACTTCACTGATGTCACTTTCATTTTAACATCTCAATGCACTTAGGAACGGACGGACGGCACGGCTCGTTCAATGGTCGGAGAGTCATTTGTGCAGTGTGTGTACTGCTGCGACGTATGAGATATAATGCACATGTTTTTGTTTATTTATTAAAATTACGTTCTCTCTGTATACTCTGCCTTGAAACACATACCGAAGTAGTTAGTATATTGCTTGTTGCTTTTGCAAAACAACAGGCAACATTTCACCGTTGGAAACGTTGCTCATTGTTGAAAACAAAATATCTTGAAGTGAAAAATATCCAATGATACTTTTTGCCGCTCCAAACTATGTCTTGTAACTTTTGATCAACTTTATTGTGTTGCAACTAGTTATTTATCTATTTTTTATCGTTCTATTTCTGGTGCTTACATCTGCTTGGATACACTAAACTTTCTCGCTGGCTTTGCTTCTGTTTTTTTGAAAATAAAACGAAAAGGAAACAAATTTCTATACATACACATATACATATACATATACATATACATATACATGTACATATATGTATACAATCAATCGAAGTAATCAAAAATGGCATACTATAAATTTCTGCTTTGTAAAATCTTTGCAATGAAGAATGCTAATTAAAAAATTCGTTTCGTTTTCCAGAAATAGTTTTCCAAATAATTTGCTTTCAACAACAGCATTCAACACAGCATACAATTCGAACAAAGAGAAACAAACCGAACTGTATGATTTTCAGGTTTCAATTCAATTGTTCAATTAATGAAAACGGTGCATCTTGGATATAACATGAAATTCGTATTAAAAATTGATAACCATGGCAAAGATAAGTATAATTAAATGTATACTTTAATATGAATAAAATATGATGATGAAAAAATGGATTATTTAATAAAAGTGTTCAGCTGTGAAAAAGAAATACTCGGGAAGTATGTAGTAGAGCAATTTTTTATTTAATTTTACCAGGAGGCAGTTCAATTTTACATGAAAATTTATGATGATAATATTAATTAAAACACTCTATCTAACGAATACAATGATTTGTTTTCAATGACGTCCCAAAATGTAAATAATGCTTGCTATTTTTTCATTTACTCTCACACTAATAAACAACATTAATAATTCGACTGATGACAGACTAACTGCCTGAGATGTTGTCAGGAAAATTTTTTAAACAAAAAAATAAATAAATAAAAATGACTTTTGCTTCGCTGTTCGAAGAAGAAGAAGAAGCACGCGTCTGCTGTGCTGGTCAGATAGATGGATACATATATATACTCCATAATAATAATACCTAGCCGACCAGCGTTAGAGTGTCAGCTTGATTCTTATGAATTTGATTACTTCCACTGGAATGTAATGAACGCTGCGCAATGCAGTGACGTATTCAATTTTATAAAAGGCAAAAAATTGATTACTCTCATTTTCACTTCTTTATGAGATAATATTTAGAAAAAAAATAAATTAATAATATAAGGACAAAGAAACGTTTTCTCTACAATTAGTATTTTGTGAATTTTCTTTATGAATTATTATATTTTGTTTTCAAAGCGAAGAACGTCAATTAAAGTTTTCTGCTCTGCTCAGCTTTCCTGTTTGTTCGTCTGCTATCACTTCTCTCGTACACACACTTCCATCTTCTCTCTGCAATGACGATAATCAGAATGAAAAATATTAAAAAAGCATCAACAACAATTCTAATAATATTGTCAAACTCGTATACATAAAATTGTAAATTGAAATTATTATTGAAAAAAAAAAATTAAATTCCACAAAGATGCGCATTTCTTCGAATTCGCCTGCGCTTTCTTCCTCGCACGCATGCGCCGGTGTGCCAAGAGTGCTGTGCTTCGTGGGCAAATTTGTTGGAGGGGAAAAAAATATGCTTTGTCGTTTGCAAAGCAAAGCAAAGCAAAACAAACAAATAAACAAACAAAAATCTCATCTATACACTTTTAAAATGCGAAATTCTGATGCAGTTGCGTGTAAGCAGTAGTAAGCGTTTTAGAAAAATGATTGGCAACAATTAATTATACTGTCAGAATTAGCTGGACGCCTGCTCCACGCGGCACCTGTTCGGATTACCTGAACACAACCTCAATTAGTGGAATTAATTTTATTCGATAATAAATAAAGGTAAGAATATAAAGAATATATATATATATATGTATGTATGTATGTATGTATGTATTCATTTATTAAAAAAATACACAATAGCCAATTTTTGCCTTTTTGCCAATCAAACAATCGCAGTTTGCTCTTCAGATTCCCCATCACTGCTGCTGCTTGATTCGGCAACTACTGGAAACGAAATTTTCGTAATCGGACCCTAGAATATGCATATAATCGATAAATTGCCAATGGCATTGTTCGTGCTTGACAAATAAGCAAAACTGTTTCATACACTTGACGTTCTCTTGTGACCCAAGATGGTATTTTTCACTTGTCTCACTTTGCGTTCCTTGTCTGAAAGACCATCCGACAGTATAGCCGACAACTCAAGGCTACGCTCCAAGCTGGAGACCATCGTGCTTCCACTGCTGGCATTCACTGCCTCCGAAGTGCCCATGTCCACCGACCGGTCTGTAGTGTTGCCTTCTTCTTCACTCGAACACAACACCTTACGAGCGGATGTTTCCTGACGTAGGCGATCTCTGCAAAATTGCCAACGTTATCATCATCATTGCGTTCTCGTCACCAAGGTGCACTAGCACATTCATTGTTCATGCATGCATGCAAACCTGCAATGAGACATATTCTCTTCGTCGCTATCTTCGCTACTTGTCATCCGCGTCCAGTTGTTGTTCTGTCCAACAACACTGCCGTGATATCGTCGTGTTCTGTAATCGACACCAGTGGAATTCATTTGCGCCACACTTGGAATAGCACATTTCAACGCTTCTTCACAGTTTTTCGACATTCTCGTATGGCCAGTCTGAAATAATGAACAACAGAAAAAAAATTATTAAAATGCAAGACAAATTTAGATTGCTCAGATCCATTACACTAGTTGTTGAGCATATTTTATTGGATTATTTTTTATACAGAATAGAGTTAAATTATGAATTTTTCTTCAATAAATGTACGCTTACTTCGTTACAATTGTACTGGTCTACATCAATATTGATATGATCAACACTGTTGCTGTTATTGGTACAATTCACATTCGTAATAGCAGAAGCGGTAGTAATGGTAGTGGTAGCGACGGTAGTAGTAGTAGTATTAATAGCAGCAGCAGCAGCAGCAGCAGAAGTAGTAATAGTAGTAGTAGTAGTAGTAGTAGCAGTAGTAGTTACAAGAATAGCAGCAATACAATTATTATTATTATTATTATTATTATTATTATTAGCTTTTAAAGTATTTTGCCCTTGTCGACGACTACGAGTCTGACAATTTACATCAGGACAACTGCCATCACAACCCAGGCATGTTTCCAAGTTCGCTTCTGCCGGTAAATTGTTGTTCAATCCAGCTTGAGACAAGGAACGTTGAACATTTCTCTTGACACCGTACAACATAATTTCGCCTGTAGATAAATTTGCATAAAGTGATAATGAGAAAAAGAAAAGTAAAGTGTTGATTTGCAAACTACCAGATGAAGTTGGTTTGTCGGACTGGGGGAGGTGAACAGAAACGGCCGCAGTTCGGGAGTATTTGAACTGACGTTGGCGAGTCCGACGCACTCGACCACTGGACCATCGACCCGGCGAATCTCTGGACAAAGCTCCACTGGTGGAGTGCTGCTGCAACCGGCCGTCGGACCAACGCTCTTGGACATTTCTGGAAAATCCACGAATCGCCTCCAACCCGGTACACGACGAGTGACCACCGGCTTGACCAACACTGGACAATGAAGCACGGCTATCACAGCGACGAGCCGTTCCAGGAGCCAGACGTTCTGCCGATGTGACCGTCTCAGTGACCGCGCTGCTCGACCTCGACAAACTGCGACCACCGTTCGACGATCGACGTGACGAATGCCTGGGCGCAAAATCACATCGATTCCTTTCCTCACGGTCGGCAGTGGAATTTTCACTTTGCTCACGGCCACCATTGTCGTCGACATTTTCCACGCACAGCACTGCAGCGTTGGTGCCGCACAATCCGCTAACACTGCAACAATCAATACGGTTATTTATTTAAATTGCCTGGATATTTTGGAACAGTGCTTTTTTTTCCAACACCTCTCTTTTCATCCCCACCCACAATGCATCGGGCAAAGCAATCAACAGATTAACTAACAACAGACTGATTAAAATAGATCTCATCTAATTTTTACTGCAAAATTAAATGACTGAAAATTAATATTGACTCGGGAAGAGTAGTATTGTAAATATGGAATGAGTAAAATTATTCCATGATTCATCATCGATTGTTGTTATTTGTTCTTTGATTCTCTAATCGAATTAATTCGAACAGAACAGCTAAATTAACTAGTAAGCCAACTCGAACCCATTTTCTGTGTGTGCGTTGAAACGAGTAAAAACAGTGTTCTTACATTTTTTTGGATCATAAACAGACAGAGCATCTGTTTCAATAAATTTTTAAATTGAAAATTCATAGGTTGGACAAATTGTGGGTTTGGAAATGTGTAATTTCGATTGTCGATCGTCAGTAGCAAGTGCAATATCAGTATACATACCCTTGCCCAATTGGACTGCCTTTGACTGATCGATCGCCAGTACCTTTCAACATCATCGGACGCATGAGACGGTAACGGATGCGATTCGGCTTTTTCGACAGTAAGCCGTGATTGCTGAGCATGGCGACCATTTGCTGTTCACGTCGAAGTAAATCACGCTCTCGCTGTTCAAGCTGCATCATGCACTGGCTGAGTTCACTGTACAAATTGTTCGCCCGACGTAGTTTCTGCTCGTACATCTCGCGAACATCCTGCGCATGTCTCAGTTCGTCCTTTCTACGGCTGATGAGCTGATCTTCTTAAATCCAAACAACGCACGGTGCAGTTATTAGTAAAAAATTGAATATTGGTGAAAAAGAGCATTATTATTATTATTGATGGAAAAAATTACCGATGATCTTTTGCAAACAGGAACGATCTTTAGCGCGGTGCAGAGTTTTGATTCGATCGCCAATTTCAACTTTCCAACGCTGCTGCAACGAGATCCAAGCTTCAAATGTGAAATATTCCAACTCAGCCTGGGCAATGTCCAAATGGGTGAGGATGTGTCGAAAGGAGGGTCGATTTCGAGGCTTGGCGCTCCAGCACTGCTTGAGCAAAAGTTGCAATCCTTCGGGGGTCGAGTGAGGAATGGGCAATTGCAAACTGTGCGAGCCGACGCCCCACATCACGGCCGTCGGATCCACGTCTTGATAAGGCACCTCGCAGGTGAGCAACTCCCAGAGTACAATGCCGTACGACCAGACGTCGACTTTGTCCGAACACGGCTCGTTGCGTATCACCTCAGGTGCCATCCAAGACGCAGTGCCGCAGAATGTCATTCGTGTACTGTTCGCTTGGGTCCAATGTCGACTGGTGCCAAAGTCGGATATTTTGAGCAGATCTTCATTTGTCACCAGAACGCTGAATAAAAGAGAAAGAGAAAAAAAACAAAATAATAATATTAAATTGGACCTTTTCAAATGATGAATGAAGAAAAAATGCTTATCCGTTTGATCGATCAAAATTGTCGTTCATCGTCGTCAATCGACACAAGACAGAACAATATGATGAAAAACGATCATTACAACATCAGAAGAGAAAAAAAGATCAATAAAACAATAAAAATTGGATAAAAAAAATTAATGTGCAAGAGGATGAGGAGGAGGAGGAAAAAGAAATAGAGTTACAAATGATATTTTAAATTTGGCAACAATTTTAACAAAAGAAGCATTATTATTATCAAAGCGAAAGTTAAGTTGTGCGTATTATCTTCAAATTGAACAATACCAGTTATTTGATGCGTGCACAGAGAGAAGATGTGAAAATTGAAATTTGAACTAGAAAAAATAAAAGCGAAGAGTAAATCGATAAAATCGGTGCCGAGATTGAAATGAACGAAATGGCAGTTGAATGGGGATGCGACAATATGCAAATTAGCAAATTGAAACAAAACACAACGTTGAGTGGTAGAAGTAGAAAGAGAGAGAGAGAGAGAGAGAGAAAAGACGACTGATAGTACTTACTTGGGCGATTTCAAATCGCGGTGGATAATTTTCTGCTGGTGCAAATAGTGCATACCGCTGGCAATTTGCTTTGCCCAGTCCAAAGTCAATTTCGGCGACAACTGCTTACCGCTGCGCAACAATTCGTACAGTTGCCCCTGTGAACAATACTCCATAATAATGCAATAGCATGGAGCTTGTGTGCAAACACCCCTGTGGAATGAAAAGAAAAAAAAGAAAAAAAATAATATTTATTCTGGAAATTTATTTAAATTTATATAAATTTCATATAATTGGTTTATCATTTCTCTTTTTTTTTATCATGCTCGCAGTGTATGTTTCATTATTGGTATTGATTTTTCTTTTCAAAAATTACAATTACAGTAACGAAAAGAAAAGAAAAATTTTTTTTTCTTTCTCTTTCTCTTGCTTTTCAAATTAAACAAACAAATAAACGCAGTAGCAGCAGAAGAAGAAGAAGAAACGATTATTGGGAGAGCACATTTATGTAAATTTTCCAACTGCGCACTTTTGTTGATAAACATTTCAAAAGTGGAAAAAGGAGAATAAAATTTTTAAGAGAGAAAATGGGAGAAATATCGATCATCATACTACTGTTATTGTTCAATTTGCTGTTCTTTCTCAATTTTTATTAAATACTTATTATTTTCTTCTTCTTTATTTAAAATATGAAAAAATATAATTTCAAACAAACAATGCAGAACAATAAAAAATAAATCAAACAAAAAAATTGTCAAAGTAACCTGCTATTAATTTGTGTCAGTGTTTGAATACGGTAAAAATAATTAATACACGCCAGTTGTGGGGAATTAATTCAATTTTTCACACTGTAAACAACAGTTCACTGACCGTTCAATTAATGATTGATTCAAAGAAGAAGAAGAAGAAGAAGAAGAAAAATCATCTTTCGTCTATAGTTAAATGAAGAAGATTATGCAAATTTTCTTTTACCATCTAATCTGTCTGTCGGTTGAAATAGTTGAAAACAAAAAATCGAATGCCCCTTCGTTTTCCTCTTCCTCCTCTCACAGTTTGGACAATCGATTGATTCGAAAAAACACATAAAGAGACTAATTTTAGCAGAAAAAAATTGAATTATTATTTTTTTCAGAAAAATTAAAAATAACAAAAATTTTAGTCAGACAAAAAAAAGTGGAACAAGAATTTGAGTTGTCATTTCAAAAAATTATGCCAAATACTGTAAATTTCAGTTCAAAACTTCAAATGGTCGCGATAGTGAAATTGAAGTCGAAAAATCATCAAATCTCGATGACCGTCCGAAGATTGAAAGCACAAAATATCAGCAATAAATTCAAATAATATTCAAGTTCAAATCGATCGATCAATCGATCAATCATTCATTATTATTGACAGAAGGGGAAGAGAAAAAAAAATTGTTTTTTTTTCCAAACGGAGAAATTGTAAAATAAAAATTGATCAAAATTTCCAGTTGACAACAGGTCACGCAACGAGTGGAGCGAATGTGAAAAAATTTGCATTTTTTTCCGCTTACTTTGGCAAATATAGGTCGTCATCCAAGGCCACTGCTTGCCATTGTCAATTTGTCCTTGAATTTTTACGACTTTTTTCCAGTGGAAAAGTGACTTTCACTTACTTACTACCACCGGCAATCATTTAATCCAGTGCCAGCTACCAGTGTTGAACAACATCCTCATCCCAACCAACAATTTCAACAAACAAAATTTTTCACCTTTCATTCATTATTCATCAATCATAACCAACCACATTATGAATAGAATAAAATTCAAAAAAACAGACACACACACACACGCGCGCCTATTGAAACACTTTTTCCCCGTTCATTTCTTTATCAGCCTAATTAACACAATGCTGACCAGTGAATTTGCGATCAATTCGACCGACAGTAATTATACTTCCATTCAAAGATTACAATTTATTTCCAATTACCAATTAGGATTCAATTTTAATATGCAAATTTACCTGAATTTGATGACATTCGGGTGGGAGAGGTGTCTGAGGTGTCGAATGTTGGTTTCGCCGATGCGTTGCAACTTTTTCACCGCCACCGACTCGCCGTTGAACCGTCCGAGAAAAACCGCGCCCTGCGAGCCTGCGCCCAGCCACTGCAGGTCGGTGATGCTTTCGAACGGCACTTCCCAGTCGTCGGCGGCGCTCTGCTGCTTGTTGCTTTTCGAGCCCACCGCCGCGGCGGTTTGGGCAGCGGCCGCAGGCGCCGCCGCCGTCTGGCACTGTTTCAATTTCTGCGGCGCCACGGCCCACTCTTTGCCGATCATATTCCACACCGGTCGCAAGCAGCCCCAGAACCCTTGCCACCAGAGGTCCAACCTGGGACCGGACGACGGCGACTGGCCATCCTGACCGACAGTGTCGAGACGTTTCATACCGGCGCCCACAACGACGCCCGTCGACCGACGTCTGACCGAACTCGCAACGGCTGTCGTCGCGTAGTCGACGCCGTCGCCGCAACTGACCGTCGCCCGGCGCGCTGACGTACGCGCCGGTGGCGGTAGCTTGTTCGGCAACGACTGTGTCCGCAAATGGCACAGCTCTTCAACGTCCAACAATGAACGCGGTGCCACGTCCTCCATATTGACCACTGTTTATCAAACAACAAGAAAAACCTCCAACAAACAAACAAACAAACAAACAAAAAAAACAAACACTTGTTCCAAGTTGTTGTTGTTGTCTATTTGTCAAAAAAAATATGTGTATTGACGAATAGAGGAGAAAATAGAACGTCAAAGCTGGCAGGAGATGAAGAAGAAGAAGAAGAAGAAGAACAGACCAAATGAACGAACGACCAAAAGACCGACATGAACAAACTACGACACTGTTGCGCGTGTGGTTGGTGCTTTTATTGATCGCGCGTCGACAAGCTCTGCTTGTTGTGTACGTACGTACGTACGTACGTTACACGACGACAGACGCGATCATCGTACACTCAAACAGCCAACTGACTGAACAAAACAAGCACAATCGAACAGATCAGCTCTGGATGTGGAAAATAGTTTATATTTTAAATTTAAATTTCAAATTAAAAAAAATAAAACTTCAATTGCAAACAACAAACAATTCGTTGACCAATCGCACGCGCAAAATCAACCACTACTGTTTTCAAAACTGACGGTCGCCAAGCAGTGACGTCGCCACGTCACTGATCATCTCTGCTCGTCAACAATCTCTACCGTAAAACTGTCCGTGCCATTTCTGCTGAAGTCGACAAAATTTTTTTTCCCCTTTTTCGGTTCAAAACTTGTCATACTGTACATTTTCTGACAACCTACACACAAACGATTACTGTACTTGATCATATAAATTTTATCAAATGTTTATTAAAATTAAAATTTAAATAAATTTTATTTTATGAATTTAAATTAAACTTCAACTGACAAAATTCAATACGTTAAACTTTCTGAAACTCACTGCATACAATTGAGCAGAAGTTAAAGAACATTCACTTCAAATTATTCACAACTTAATCACCGACGAATATTTATTAAAAGAAAAAAAATCAAAGCAAAACATCTCATTTTTGCTTCACTCTTGTGAAAATCACTTTTTATTCGAACACACGCCTACTTTTACACTTCTGACTGAACAATCAATTGTCGATGCGCTCGATTGAATTTCTACTTTTACTTTACACACTTAATCTGCTTATTCTTGATTGTTATGCATACTGTACAGTGTTTATTGGAATAGAAACAGAAATTGTATAAATTTGAAACAACCATTCAACACATCTGCTCTGAGCACCAGTACAACAGAGCTGAATTAAAAGTCGATTACGAGCTGGCAAGTCGATGTCTTCTTCAAAAAATTACATACAATTCAGCCGAATAATTTATTGAAAACTTGAAACGTTAAAAAATTCACCCACCACCAACACAATGATCACTGTTTTGTCAGATGAACAGACAAAACGTACAGAATGAATATATGAAAATAAATTCTCTTCAAACTACTATCATTCTTTTCAAGCTTAAAAAACAAATCATTGGACAAAACAATCGTTTACGAATTTTAAACGCATATTCACTTTTTTCAAACCATTTCAATTTAAGTAAATAAGCTAAATGTGATAATGGGAAAATTTAAAATTGTTCATCATCTAAATTGATGGTGAGTTTGGATTCGGCATCCATCGCTTGACTGCGTCTTTTTCTTCCACTCGTAGCAATCCTTTCCATCAGTCTTTTTTCCGGATCAACTGCTGAACAAAATTTTTTAAATATTAACAATTGTTAAAGCGAAAAAATGAATTTGTGCCAAACTTACTCAAAGCGTGGATTTCAGTCAGCTTTACACAATCAAAATTTGGCACATTGCAACCCGCTGTTGCACCGATCACATCTTCGGCCTTGATTACTCGACGACGATCTTTCAGTGTTCTTTCTGATGCTCTAAATGAGTAAATTATTCGTTTCTACTTTCATATAAACAGAAATGAATGAAACGAAAATTCAAAAAACAAACTTACTTCGACGTGCAATACAGGATAAATACAGTTGCTGCTCGACTAATTGCAATTGTGGCTTCTTCGGAAAACTGAATGCCGAGTTTCTGTTATTAATTAAACATATTTTTATTACTCTGTTGACAAAATACTATCACTTCTATTTAATTTCAACACCACGTTTAATTGTACAAAACGTGACAGTCAAACTGAAAGCAATCTGTTCATTCTGACAACATTATCGTGATCAAACCGATAAAGATCTTTCTTGATTCAATATTATTATTACCTTTCGGCTGATCAAAAGAAAAATAACCATTTCACATTCATGATGACTCAACATTTGGAAATAAAATCTTCATTGTTTACACAAACACAACTTTTATTTGAAACAACATTAACAATAAAAAACATTTTATCATGCAATAGTGTATCTAATTATAAATTAATATTTATTTTATACAAAATTACGGTGATTTTCATCTAAATACCATATTAACGTACACAACGCATTGTTTACATACAACGAAACATTTTTAATTTACCTGTTGTTGAATTAATTTTTCAATTGCGTTATTGGGTAGATTCAGATCATCTAAGCGTTGGGCCATCATTTTCTCACCGGACAATAAATTCTATCCAACAAACAGATTATACTGTATAATGCATACTGTAAATGCGTTCAGGGAACTATGAATAGGAAAATATATTGCTAAAGTGTTTTTTCATTTAAAATGAATAAATTGACATTTTTTTTCAAATTTTATTATTTATAATGTATAATTGAATCATATATACAAAATAGACATGTTGAAAAAATAAGTTTACATATGGATAATATTTATTTTAAATTTTCTAGTTAATAAATTTCTTAAATAAATTCAACTATTTATTTAAAATAAAATCATATACATTTCGCAAAACCTTCAATCTCCTTATGCATTACATTATACAACATAACTATTGGAAATATATGGTACAAGTGAAAAAAAAATCGTTACGCCTTTATTGTACTTTCAAAACAATTGGGAAATTGTTTAATGATTCATCAAACAATAGTTCGATCTGAAACTTCTGGCAGCATGTAAATCAATATTTCGTACCGCTGCATCAAAATATAAGCAACAAAGCTGAGCAGAAATAAAATGATAATAATTGGTCTTCTCAGTGAATGAATGACAAGATAACAGATGTGAACAACGGTAAAAATTCAAATTTCCGACAATGAAAAATTGAATCGATCGTTCACTTTCAATTGAACGACTCTGCCGTCATTGCCTTTTTGCGTTGCTAAGGCTGCTGTCAGGATAATTAGCTTCTGACATGCCGGACGTCGCTTTTTGCCAAGCTTGTCCGAGCTTGGTGCAAAAGTACATGGCAAAAACATGCACTTGCAAAGCAATGGCAAAGAAGATGTACCGAATGACAACCACTGGGAAATCGTAAAACAACTCCTCGGCTCTGCCATGCTTAGTATATGTAACTAATTCGTTCAAATTCAGACCAGCACCAATGGCAATTGGAAATAAGCCACAAATCAAGAAAAGAAAGTAAGCTTTCAGTATAGCAGAACTGTCATTTCTCTGCATCGCGTCAACAGTTAACCAGCTTGGTATGAAACTAAAAATCCACCAGTATTCCCAAAATTCAGGTTGAGGCATTTGTATAGACGAAACGAAATGCAACGTGAAATCGAACCAACGCAACGCATATACAGAAAGCTTTGCCCAAATAAGAAACAACAACAGTGCATGAAGACTGAGCGTCACTTTCATACGATACTTGTTCAGTACGCTAAAAATTAAATCAAAAATATTTTGTGAAATTATAAACAAAAATTAAATTACCTGTCACGGTAGTGTGTAGCAACTTTTTGACGATGCCGAAAATCGGAACCATCGCTTCCAACTGCTCGAGGTCCGAAACGTGATGACATCTGAAAATGAAGAAAGTTAAACTTTAACAAATTAACAATCATCTTTCGTTTAAATTCTATGTTCCAGTTTATGATGTAACCAGTATTCGAAACTGTTTTGCATAAATAATCAAGTAAGTTTTACCATACATAGCTTAAATCACGTAGCACCAATATATAAAAAATCAGATAAAATTCACAATAAACTTTTAATTTATATAAATATTTTTTCCTAAAAAAATTAATTACGTATGATAAACTTTACGCTTTCAAAGACGAAAACAGGTTGAAATGTGGTTAAAATTTTAGATAAATGAACAAAAATAACCTTTCAGTTTTATAACTGCATAAAAGATTATTTAACTTACATATTCAAATTTTCAGAAGAAGAAGATTTATGTCAAGATTAGAATAAATTTACCATAAACAGCCACTACACAGCTTGCAACACATCAATACAGTAGTATCATTGATAGTAAAGTAACTTATTAGTGTTATGAATTCCATTTGAAGCACGTTTAAAAGATGACAGAATTTAATTTTGAGAATTATATTTCATATATCAAAATATTGTAAAAATTTGTTTTATGTAAACTGTACTTGAAGACTTTCGAGTAATTTATATAGATAGATAGATGGATAGATAGATAATTATGTGATGTGTTTAAATAATTATGGAACTGAAGGAAAGTTTTCAAAAATTTGATATGATATTCACTTAAAAAGTATATATGACTTATTACTAATAGATCTAATAAATTATACAACTTTTATGGCTTTAGTATTACAGCTATCAACTCAAGTGTGCGTGTGTGTGCGCGCGCACGCTAGTATGTGTGGGTGGTTGTGAATGCTGAAAGTGATGTGAATCATATTGACAAGCTTAGCTATTTCAACATCAAATTAAAAGATGAAATTGAGCATGGATGTTAAAAGCTGGAAAGCAAAAGCGCAAGTGAATGCACAATAAATGTTTACCATTTGGAGAGTCAGTTGAAGTTATTGCTCAGTAAAAGAACTCGAGGATTTCTTAAACAGAAATGTAAATAAAATAAATCACCTCTACCATTTTTCTGTCTAAAGCATCAGTTTCATCTTGATATTTTCATTGTGTTTGCACTTCAACTGTCCAGCTTTACCTGACTCATCAATTAGACGTCACGAACAGATTCCACGCACAAACATGCATTTCACGTTCATCAAATTTTGCATATCTAGTTTGAAATAATTTTTAAATATTAGCAAAACGAATCTATTTTACTTTTATCAACTTTTAAAATAATATTCCATATACACCTAAGCGGTTTTAACATTGTGGTACAATGTAGTATAATAAAATTAAATTAATGTTATTTTGAAAGAAGATATTAAAATTTAAGAATATTTAAACTAGAATAATTTAAACTTATATTAGAGTTCATATATTTTTTGGAAAGATAAGCAGTATGCAGCAAAAAACGTTTATTTTGAAAGCAGTTGCAAAATTAATTCTTTTGATGAAGCACTGAAAAGCAGAGGTCAGCTAGTTGACATCAGCACCAGTATTGATGTCTAGTTTTACACATTAGAGACTTTCTGCTGTTTGAACACGTACGGGTTGCTTGCTTCGTTTGTCGATGGCAAGTTTTGCAGAAGCATTAAAGTGATTACATTGAAGAACAGAAAGTTTGTTCAAGCGGATATGACGATTTTTTACAAATGGTTCTTCCTGTTAGTCATTCAACAATGTTGCAATTCACTTTTTGGTAAATATTCAAAAATGTAAATTAACAATATTTTATTATATATGAATTATAATTATAATATTTTTATTATGTAAATATAATTTTTTGATGAAAAATTGCTTCCTCTGTTTTTTACTTTTGTATTTTGAATGAAATTAGGTCATTGATGATACAGATTAAAAAAAATCATGTTACAAAATTCTACAACATTACTGTGAAGGTTACAAAATTGCAGGTTACTGTAAATTTGCAGCATCGCAAATTCATTCAAAAAATGAAATAGGTAAAAAAGCAGAAATGAAATATTTTTAATTGAAAAATGAATATGCCTTTTTTAAAATATAAATTACTTTGTTACATATGGTTTAGCTTGTCCAATTGACACTATGCCACATCTGGTTAATGGAGTAGCGCAAGAATGCGTTCCTGGAATAGTTAAAAGTTGCCCTAAAGATTACATTTGCTATTATGACAGTGTTGATGATCGGTACATCTGCTGCGGCCGTAGTCCAGGTATGAGTTTGATATATTGCAAATTAAATGCATATTTAATTTGTGCTTAGCTTATTGCAATTTGGGAAAGTCATCACTGCTTGCTAGAATTGAAAATCCAAAGCAGTGCACAACAGACGCAGACTGCGTCTCACCATTG
Organism: Trichinella spiralis; assembly: GCF_000181795.1. Taxonomy (NCBI): domain Eukaryota; kingdom Metazoa; phylum Nematoda; class Enoplea; order Trichinellida; family Trichinellidae; genus Trichinella; species Trichinella spiralis. The sequence continues at coordinate 436,588 of NW_003526948.1, read as the reverse complement.
ACATGCCAAGCTGGTGCTTGTTGTATTGCCGGTGAAAGAATTGAGCCACCACCTAACGGTTGTCCATGGGGAACAAGGCCATTGATAGATCAGCATAAACAGCTCGTGAGATGTGTTCCCGGTTTATCAGAGAGTTGTCCTGAGGACACAATTTGTTATTTTGACAACGTAGAAAATTCACATCGTTGCTGTGGTAAAGATCCAGGTAATAAATAATTTGTGAAGTATCATCTCTTTTAGAACATTCCTATTAATTTAGGAGAAGGATGTCCGAGTGGATCTAAGCCCTTCAAACTGAACAATCAATTAGTGAAATGCATTCCAGGTGATCCATCTCACCAGTGCCCTGGAAAGTCAATTTGTCATTGGAGCTATTTGACCGATCGATTTCAATGTTGTCAACAAGATAATGGTAAGTAGTTTTGCCTCATAAATGGATTTTGCTTAGCTGGATTTGACAAAGGTTGCCCAAGCGATATGCATCCATTATATGGTGATGGAAATTTGCTACGATTATGTCAAAAAAACAAGCTTGGCCAGTGTCCACCTTTTTCCAGCTGCCATTTTAATTTTTGGATTGCTGCTTATCAGTGCTGCCAACATGATGTCGGTATATGCTTTTTCTTTTTTCATAGAAGTTTTTCGAAATCACAGAAACGAATTAATCAATCAATTAATTAATAAAACAGATGAATTTTGTTAGCTGACTGGAAAGCGTAATTTAGATAAAAAATTAACAATGAGCACGGTTCGATCGCAAAAAAGCTTAGAATGGAGTAGATGCTTGCAATCATCAGGCCGATTTCTGCCGCTTGTTTTCAGTTTACCATATTTCTATTGGCTTTGTAGTCGTCTGTCGACTAATTTAGGTAACCTTAGAGCTTTGACCAAACTGTTTTCCCCAAACTTTTACTTCTCCATGAAATGCTAAACATCTATTCCTCAAGGTATTTTTCTTTTTGTAATTTTTCTATTCCCTTTTTGTGGCACTTGGAGGCATTCAAACGCTCAATGAATGTATTATTTTTAAAACATGCGCGAAAACTTCTTCCTTTCTTTTTTGATTTAACATTTGATATTAAAAAATTAGTTTAAATACGTGCATGGTTTTCTCTGCTTTGGCTATCAGTGAATGATAGCAAAGTTTAAGCAATAAAAATTTGTCAAACTAGTAATAACTTCTTTGTACATTTATTGAACTTCATTGCTTTCTTATCAAATTATATAAAATATACAATATATATATATATATATATATATATATATATATTTATTTATTTATTTATTTATTCATTTTAATTTTTATATTTTTCATTAATATTGACCAACAATTCAAACATATTTCATTTCAATTCCTTTGTCAGTTAAACGTATGAAATTATAAACAATAAAATTAATTGATAAACATATTTAATTAAATTGCAGAAATAATAAAATAAAAAGGAATTAGTACAATGCGTTGATAGTGAATAATTTTAGGCAGATGTCCTCTTAATCAAGTCGCCTTCGTAGATCCTGTTACAGGTTCTCAACGCACTTGCTCTGCTATACAGCCATTTGAGTGCCCAGCTGAGTACTCCTGCCATGCTCAACCAGATACCACTTTTGGACTTTGCTGCGGACCTGCTGGTCAATGTCCACATGGAATGACACATGCTGATTCTGCACCAGTAAGCTGCAGTCCTACTGCTGGTGTGCAAACGTGTCCACAGTCTTCCACTTGTGTGAAAGCTATAGGTGGAACATCAAATCAGTACCTTTGTTGCAAAATAGCATTTCCAACAGGAAGTATGCAATGTCCAACTGGATTTACGCTAGAAGATGGAATAGTGAAGGAATGCACGCCAACATACTCAAGCTGTAAACTGACATCAAGCTGTTTAGCTGTACCTGGCCGGCCAGGGGTGCATGTATGCTGCCAGTTGACGAGCTCTTTCCAAAATCTCCAATGTCCGGCTTTCTTTCAATTGCCACAAGGGCGTGTAATTACTTGCAATCCATCTGCACCAATGTGTCCTTCTCCTTCTATATGCATGGAATCACCTGGAACAGTACAACGTATATATATCTGCTGTGAAGCAGTTCAGCAAATTAGTACCTTAAGCCACTGCCCAACAGGATTCATGCTAGAAGATGGACAAGTTAAAGAATGCAAGCCTGCAGCAGTTGCGTGCCGATCAGGATCCCATTGCCTTGTTTCTGTCCTCAATCCAGCAGTGTATGTCTGTTGCACACCGGCGACATCTGCTGAGCAATGTCCAGCTAATCTCAGGCTTCAATCTGGCATTGCGGTGGCATGCATGCCTGGAATAGTTGGAACATGCATTCCCGGCGCTTACTGTCTCCTTTCCACCTCTGGAAAAAGAATATTTCTTTGTTGTGTCGGTCAGGCACATTTTACATGTCCAATTGACTGGAGACTTGAATCTGGCATAATCAAAGCTTGCAACCCAACTGATGTTGCAACCTGTGCTGTTGGAAGTAGCTGTCTTCCAACACCTATGCATCCAGATGTGAGAATTTGCTGTAAAAGATCCAGTCCCGTGCTGAATCGTTTACACTGCCCACAGCAGCTCAGCGCTTATTTAATAGCAGGAAAACATGTATTATGCACTGACAATGCCCTTGTTTGCCCACTTGGAACTGCTTGTTTGGCAACTATGGAGGATCCAATGTCACGAATTTGTTGCTACACCATCGCTTTAACTTGCCTAAGTCCAGGGAGGCCATATTTAATTGGCTCTGAGCCAATGCACTGCGATCCATCTGCTGGAGCGGCTTGCCCGAGCGGGTTTGTATGTCAAGCGGCTGCTAATGCACCAAACATTCATATCTGCTGCTCTTCAGTAACTTATGCATGTCCAAAAGATGGAAAGCCGTATACTTTAGCTGGAACTATTGTCCAATGCTCACCGACTACTCCAGGTTCATGTCCTTTAAAATACAAATGTGTAGCTGCTGTCAACGCACCGACAGTGCGCATATGTTGCCCAATCAGTATTACAGTGCATCAGTGTCCAGCTAGGTTTGAACCAGTGTTGACTGCGTTTGGTTTAAATGTATTTTGTGACAGAACTGGCGCCGGTTGCCCATCGCAAAGCCAATGTCTGCCTAGCGTTGGCGATCCACTGGTTGGCATATGCTGCCGGCCTAGTACTGGAGACGCTTTCTGCCCACCTGGAACATCTCCGCTTTATTTGAATGGTCAACCTCAGTTCTGTTTAGGACCTGAAAGCTCCTGCCCATCTCCTGGTTATCGATGTGTGGCGTCACCATTTCTGATAGGCCAGTTTATTTGCTGTAGTAATGGAATGCCGTCACTACAAGAACAATGCGCATCTGGTCGACCTGCATACAGACAGTCAGTGAATGTTCCATTTTATTGCGATCCAACACTTCGTCAATGTCCAGCAGAGTATGACTGCGAACCGTCGACTAAGCCGCATCTATTTTTATGCTGCCTCAGGCAAGCTTGGGCATGTCAAAGTGGACGAATTCCTTATCCTACAAAAGAACAACCACAAATGTGCAGTATGAATACCCCTTCAACATGCCCAGCAGGTACAGCATGTGAACCATCCACAATACCTTCTCAATACATTTGTTGTCAAATAGATCATCTTCCAAATTGTCCCAAAGGATGGGTAGCATATTTACAAGATGGGAAATCACCAATGCTATGCAGTTCACCGTCTGATAAATCTTGTTTGGCGGGATATATGTGTCTTGCGTCAGATGTGCATGGAGTTTTCATTTGTTGTAAAGGTAGTGCAGCTCTTGGATGTTTAAGTGGGGTATCACCATATCTATTACCGACTGGTCAGCCACAGATTTGCACAGCACAGAATCCGCAGTGTCCAAACGGATATTCTTGTCAAGCATCCACGTTGCCTAATATGCAAATCTGCTGCGCTACTTTAAAAGTTCCTTGTCCTGATGGAAGTGCACCTTGGGAACAGAATGGAGTGCTCTACATTTGCGGAATGAACAGACCGTGTCCGGCTGGATACGGATGTGTACAGAGCTATGCTGGGTCCGGACAGATGATATGTTGTCGGCAAGTAAGTCAAGATGTATGCGGACCTGGTCAACAGCCCTACAAAAGAGAAGGTGTACCAGAGCATTGCGATATTCACTCTCCAGCATGTCCAAGCGGTTATAACTGTCAACGTGGACAATCAGAAGTTAACATATATTACTGCTGTCAGGCAGCAATGTGTGCAACAGGTTCCACTTTACTAAATGCTGATGGACAACCAAGATACTGTAATCCATCTTATTCAACATGCCCATCAGGTGCTTTTTGTCAAGAATCTGTTAATTTGAGAGGAAACTACATCTGTTGCATGCCGAGTGGTGGTGTGCTACATCTTTGTCAATGCATTGGACGAATCACTTACTTGGATTCAGGAACACCAAAATTATGCACCTCAAGTGCTGCATGCCCAACTGGATATGAAGTAAGTACACGCTAAATCAATAGGAACAAATTTAATGAAGTTTTCATTAATAATAAACAAAATATAAAATCCTTACATGAATCATGGATTTCGCCTGTTAAAAATATTTTCATAATTGGTTTCAATTTAAAGCATCACTGTTATTTTAAAATATGATGTTGAAAATATCATACTGTAATTAGGGTGATTTCGATCATTTTGAAAAACCGGAAAGTATTTTTAAAATGTTAAATTTTAAATGAAATAAATTGTTACTTTAGTGTTCATCAATGACAACAACTGGTCAAAGCGTCTGTTGCTCTAGTCAGGTGAAGCCGACAAATGGTAACCTTTGTCCTCAAGGTGATCCCTACAAAGATCCCATAACAAAGCAGTATCACTACTGCTCAAGGACTAACTATGCATGTCCACCAGGATTTGTCTGTAATCAGATGACTCAGATAGGATCTACCGGTGAGCAATACATCTGCTGTTCAGCTAAGGCTACCTGCCAACCTGGATGGTTACCGCATATCAATCGATTGACCAATCAACCTCTCCGCTGCTCTCCAACAGAATTAAATCCATGTGGTGCACCGGGATTGCCGTACAAGTGTCAACAGTCGACCGTACCCGGTGAATACATATGTTGCATTGAATCTAAAATTGCTATGTCATTAGGAAAAAGTGCTGAAATTACGAGTAACCAGATACCTTTGTTTTCCAACCAGACCGTTACGAAGTAAGAAGCAAGCATTTTAAGTACTAAAGAACCATATCAATTCAACTTGATGAATCTGTTCACCGTTATCCGTCATATTATATAATAAAAAATTTTGTATTTTATTTGTTAAACGGCACAGCTATTATTTGAAAAACTTAGCGAAAACAACTCAATTCAATAACATAAATGATGTTGCATAAGTCTGTTCAAAATGATAGAAAATAGGAAACAGTTGCTTAACACATTTTAAAGTAAGATTCAACAACAATGCATCTGCAAAAAAAGCTCCATCATTTTGACCTTGCAAAAATGGTTAATAATCCACATATGCACTTCAGTTTTTCAGATAAACCTATTCCAATGAACATTCTGCAATGCAAGCAAATGTCAAAATGATATATTTCAATTAAATGCCGACCGTTTTTCTAATAATGAAAGTGTGAAAACAGAAACAGCGATGCAGCAAATAATTTGTGCATATACCACACCAATCGATACAACCGAACGCATGTTAAAATGAGAAAAAATAAACAATATTCTAATACGCAAAATTACTGGCAAACAAAAACTTACTCTACAAAATTAAATTAGCACAGCAAGAGATGTTGAAAGTAATAACCAAGCACCCGGCGGTATTATACCATCACACATGAAAAATGAAAACCTGCAAAACTGAAACAACCTTAATACTGACAAGCAATAAAAGTGGATGGGAAAATCTCAAAGACGTTTCGTCTTCTTGGCAGGAGGGGAGCCGACAGATTGGCTGGAACATTCCAAAGACAAATCAGTCTCACAACTGCATCCCATCAAGCAGGAATTGGAATCGGCCACATCCGGTATAAAAGTATAACACGCTTGAGAGACTCTATTCGATTTTCTGCGGCTAGCGTGATTACTACTTGTCACAGTGTTCAACGAAAGATCCAAAGGACGAGGACTTGCTTCGGCAGCGGCTTCATCATTGGACGTTGGCAAAGATGCTGCAAATGATGTACACGTAAACATTGAAGGTGATACAACGCCTGTATTATTGTTGTTGCCAGAATTTGAAGATGCAATGCAAGTTGACTG
>NW_003526948.1:416093-417343 GCF_000181795.1 Trichinella spiralis | reverse complement strand
CTGACATTTCTTTTGAACCGTATTTTTAATTTTAAACTCGGATGGATAAATAAAAGTGAAGCACTTTGAAAGCAGAAAGAAAGCAATGAACAGCGCCAATTGTAATGTATTGTAAAATTGTATTGTAAAACCACATTGTGCCGCATGAATTGTAAAAATTCCAGACTAGCACTATTATTGCTTGAATTTATTCCTTGCACATTTCTATGGCATCATGCTGCTCACAAATACTGAAATTCTAGCTCCTGTAGGGTATCGTGAAATGTTTAATAAACATTTGGTGCAGTATGTACTGACTTCACATTATATGCAAGGGTCTGTAAAAAATTTCTCAGATGCAGCGTAGCTGCTGTACAGATTGAACTAAAAATGCTTTCAGCTAGCTTAGGGGAAATTTAATCCATATTTGTGTTGATCTAGTGAAATTTCAGAAAATCCTGTGTAATGAATTTTGACTTTGCTCATGATAATCGCTGCATAGCTTTCTTCATTATCAAATTCGTTGACAAGGCTAGCTTTGCGGCCATCGTAAAACGTCATTACGTGTCGAATGATGAAAACAATGAATGACCCAGATAAGCATGTTCACTTAACATCTCTTAGTTCAGTTGTCTCTTCGTTAGGCAGTTCATTTGATTAGAATAATGCAGTTGCATAATAAAGATATTTATTTAATTTGTAAACAACAAAATTTTCAATTGTAGTTTTCCTTATTTCACTTCACTAGCTTGTGCTATTTTCTGTTTCGTATTTTTGAGATGCCTTTTCGAATGATGGGAATAAATAATGATGAATTTCAGTTTGTGAATTACGGAACCAACATAAGCCAATACACACAAGGAAGTGATACACGCTCAAGCGTCAGTAAAACAGAGAAATTTTTTAAAATCATATTACAGTTACTGATCACTAGAAGTGCAAAGTGGAAAAGTAATATATTTAAAAGAGAAACAGCTAAAATCATTGAAAAAATTTAACTGTCAAATTGGTGACGTCACCGATAGAACACAAAAAGAAATCAAAGATTACGTAATAAATTGTTATATAATTAAAAATTTGGACCAATTAAATGAAAAAAATTGCAGCTAATCAAAGCAGAACAATTTTAATCAATGAAAAGTTTACGCGATGAACAGCCCAATATCAATGCAAAAGTAAGAAGGAACGGAAGAACAAAGTTNTTCGTACATTTTCGCAAAAACAACCAAGTCAAAAGAGCATGAAAAGTTTGCAAATTTCAAGAACTGGAC
>NW_003526948.1:411151-414705 GCF_000181795.1 Trichinella spiralis | reverse complement strand
TTACCTATTCTAATACTCATACTATAGCAGTGCTACAGATCTCACTATGCTCAAAAATTGTCCTTTGAAATGGTCGACAAATTATTCATCCATTTCACTTTCCGCAAATGAACCCTAAACTCAACTCGAAAGGCATGGGACATGAAAACGTTCAAATGCGGAAAGCCACTCAAATTCATTAAAATAATACTCATGATCTATGTCCAATTACTCTAATTAACAAACAAACATGCTCGATAACTTACAGCTCGAGTTTATATAAATTACAGACTCAAGAACTCCTCAGTGAAGTTTAACTAATTAGTCTAACTCAACGAATTATACTTACCAAACTTACCCTTGTCTTTGGGATGTCTTCTTTTATCTTCTATTCTTCTGTATCTAAATGTAGAAGAATTAATTTAATGAAATAATGTTATAATAAATAAAAAAACAAAGCCGTTTTTAATGGTCTTCTTCGTCTGTCATTGCATTGAAAGCGCCATTGTTCATTCGCCGCACCTCGTTCGCCTACAATCATTTGAAATGAATTTCTAGAGCAACTAATAGTAGCCTCAGGAAAATTTACATAAAGTTCATTTCTATTGATTAGCAAGTATGAAACGTATTTCTCATTTCGTTGAACAAATATTATGCAAGTCACGCATAAGCTCAAAAGCAAACAAATTGAAATTGCACTCAAATTTGCATTCAAACTAGACAACGCCCATGTTTGATAAGATAACATTTTTCTATATCTAAGTACACACCTTACTCAGTATTTAAAGCAGAAGTAGATCGAGCAAACATCACTGTCGATGCTTCTGCTAGTCAACAAATTCAATTTAACTGGTGCACTGTTAATATGAAGTTAATTCTCAAACGGCCAAATTTGCATAAAAGACAGACATTTCGCACGCAGCGTTAAACACCGGCTTACGTAAGTTGGATATGCTACTCAATCAAATATGAATTACAACGTAATATCAACAAAAAATAAACAATAATTGAGCACACTTGTTGCGCCCTATGACAAGCAAAATTAACTAGATGAAAATTTTGATTTATCTAATGTCTTTATGGTGAAAAATTTAGAAAAATATATAAAGTGAAAATAAAATTAAATTGAAACAGATTTCTGTATGAAACCGGTATTTTTCTGTCCTGGTACGATAATAGATAACACTATACGCTTAGTGATATTCGACCTGCTAAGTTGAGAATGAAACTGAATGCCATAAGCAAGTGTAAATTGAAAATTTTATCTTCTTCTCTAATTATATCGAGAGGATTACCTAAAATAGCAAATTGAAATATGGATTTGTTCAAAACCTTCAACGTTCAACTCAATGTAATTGAGAATTCTGCTTCGAACGTATTTCAAGTTTTACTCATCTTCAAGTTGAGAAGTGCATAAATACTTAAATATACATGGATTCATAGCAAAACATCAGGAAAATAATTTTCAGTATTAAATTTTCACCTGAATGGAGGTAGCATCTTGAACTTGCACCTTGTCTGCGCAGCGCCACCGTTTATCGAACAGCACCGTAATAAAATAATAACTATGCATGTGAATTACTTAGAAACCTTCCTATCGTTAATTTGGCAATGTAAATAATTCTTCTTACTATATCTTCAATTATTAATTATCTTCCCGTGATTTTATTTTTGAACTACACTTTAACTATGTACTATAAAAATTTTTTATTTTTGATCATTTCATCTGCTTTATTTCCAATTTTTGCTTTTTTATGTTCTCATGTAAGAGCAAACTGTCTACTGGAAATACGACATTTATGTGAAATGAGATTTTTATTTACTTCTCTGACAACATTGAAGCTGTGTTGCCTTCAAGCCGGCTATCATCAGTTACATTAATACGTGCAGATTTTCATATACTTTTAATTTATTGCTGTGTGATTCATGCCTGAATTCCAGACGAATTTTCATGCCGTTTGTGATTCTTTCCTGTTGTGCTTGTTTGCGATCAACGGGACGTCTGATGATTTTCTGCCAAGCTTCACATTCCCGTGCCAGCTCAACAAAAAGGTCAACCTGATGAACAGATACAGTTTTCCGGTTGTCGCCACAAATGCACTTCCTTTCCAGGGCTTCCCTGTCTTCCACCTATTTTTGCAAAAACTTGGCTTGCTTTATCCTACACAAATTTCTGGGTCCCATGTTCCAATGGCAGTCACTGTGATGCGTTATATTCGTGCAGCTTGCCTCTCTGATTACTATATAAATCGTGCATTGAAACTAAATATCTCTTCTCCACCTTCCCCTCCTGGAACCTCCATTATAGGTCCCAACTCTGTCGCAGATCCACCATCTCTACTGTCTCTTAACTCATAGCCTCAGCCAGTAGAATTTTTTTAAAATTGCTGCAGGAAATGTTGCTCTTAGCTGCTTTCATTGATTTCCTGATCTTCACGTAACAGGCACTGTCATAAAAATTTAAATGTGCTTGAAATGGTACGATTAATGTTGAGGATGCCGCAAGATGGAATGTCTTGTCTAGTGAAATCGTGAGTGGTCGAACCACACTTTACCAGCAGAAAAATAATTAAGGAGTAGAAATGAAACCGAAAGTGCATATTTATAGTTTTGTAAAAAAATTATATTCCTTCATTTAATGTTAAATATACAAAGGCGTTAAATTTTAAAAAAGAGGTGAATGCAGCATACAAAAGATTTATCATGCAAATGTATTATTCTAGATGACAGTCTGATGATGAACAAAATAGGCCTTTTCAAATTTAAACAAAACTGGAATCTCAATTACGTGATATAATAACTTTCAAATTAATAATTCTAATTGCATTTCAGACGCATGATAAGGGATAGTCTCTCTAGGTAAAATTTTCAGTGCTAATGTTCCATTGGTTGGTAAAAAGTCGATTTTCATTGGATCGCTTCTCATTGCATAGTTATGGCGTAATAGCATTGGTTCCATTGCCTAAACTTTTCATTGATTAAAATTGTTCTCCTTTGATTAGCTACAATTTTTTTCATTTCATTGGTCCAAATTTTAAATTACATAACAATTCATTACGTAATCTTTGATTTCTTTTAGTGTTTTATCCGTGACGTCACCAATTTGCCAGTAGAATTTTTATATTGCTTTTAGCTGTTTTTTCTTTTAAATATTTACTTTTCCACTTTGCACTTTTAGTCATTAATATTTGTAATATGATTTAAAAGAATTTCATCGCCGTTGCATGTTCTCAGTCAACTGTCAAGTCTGATGGATAGAAATGAAGGAAACAACGCTTGTTTGCTTCATCCGAAGCGATGTAAACAGGAAACATCCGTATCTAAAAATAGAACGGAATTTTGCACAACTACAGCTGCCAGCTAATACAAGGAGTGGTGATTGCTTAATGTTAGCATCGACTTATTTTTCTCATTTCAGCTTCTGAAAAATGTATGACTTCTAGATTTTCCCTTTGTACTTGAATAACCTTAGCTGCTTTGCAAAGGGTCAAGGGCGGCAATTAGAGATCAATATATGCTTTATGCTTGTCGACGATGATAATTAGCAATGATCATATTTTGGCAGAACATATGCA
>NW_003526948.1:409800-411141 GCF_000181795.1 Trichinella spiralis | reverse complement strand
GTCTACAAGGGAGGGGAGATTTGCGCTTTCCATGAAAAAATCGTGAGGGTGGGGGAGATTTCGCGTTTTCGTCGATTCAGCGGGGGGGAAGGTTGCTTTTTTTTGTGAATTTTTTTTTAAAAAAAGTTTTCGGTTGCGGTGGAGGCCTGCCTTTCGGTCAGCCCGACCGCCCCCGCGCCGCCCCCCGCCCTCCTGCCCCGGGGACCCCCACTGCATCATCGCCTCTTAGCCCACGTACTGGCCTCACGATTTTGGCCGAGATGACCTTGGGTGGATCCATCTGATCCACCCTCGACGGACCAGATGGCCATTCTGATCCGCCGAAGACGTAGCTTCCGCACTAGATGGCGTGCGCTGCCAGGCAAATGTGAATCGTCTCGCCTACTAAGCCTTGCCGCCTCATGCACATCAAATTGCCGTCACACCTGACACTCAATATTAATGTACTGTCCTGCAGAACCACCTCATGTTTGCATACTTACCGTATGATTTACAACTCATCATTATTGATTTAATGTATTATGCCTACTTATCTTTTCAAATAAAACTGAGTACTGTATGTAGCTGTTTTTTGCATTCCATTTAAAACATTCTAATTAACTATCAAAAAACCCTGCTAAAATATGTACTTACGAGTGACGTTATTATACCTAATTAGAAAATATTATGACCCACTTTTGTGTTTACATTGTATGTTAATCATTAATTAAAAAACTCTCACTGCTAAAATATGTAGTTACGAGTGACGTTATTTAACCTAATTAAAAATTAAAATACTCAGTGTTGCATTTACGTTGCATTTTAAACTTTCTAATTACCATATTAAAATTAAGCTCATATTTAATGCATTGTTTTCCTACATGTTACGGATTAATAACATTCTATTTATAGAAGATTACTTCCTATTTATAAAAATATTAAACTCGTTGCACCTTGCCTAAGCTAATTGTTTATTTCATTTATACCAAGTTTAATTTTCCCATTTCCTAATTAAAGGGGACCCCAATTAATATTTTATAAATAAAAAATTTATATTCAAACAATAGCTAATTGACCCATAATTAATAAGTAAAATTATGCTAATTTAATGTTTACTTTATTACATCCCTTTAACTGTTTACATTAAACTGTTTTAAAGTAGAAATCTACTTTTACATTACATTGTTTAAAGTAAAAAACTGCTTTACACTAAAAATATATTATTATCCGTATAAAATTAATGAATAATTAAAATCTTTTATAACGATGAAAGGATGTAAATGAAAAATTGATAAACTTTTATGAAATCTCTTTTATGTTGAAATCGCCCAATAATTAGATGAATGAAAATTATATTTTACT
>NW_003526948.1:406411-408217 GCF_000181795.1 Trichinella spiralis | reverse complement strand
AATCATTTCAGTTTGAGGCCTCCGTGGATGGTAGGTCAGCGTTTTGATTGGAAAATGACTAAAGGCAAACATTGAATCCGAACACTATTTTTGTTTTTAATATCATTATTATTTTTTGGAATAATTTCTGAAAAATAAATTTTTAATCAACACCGAAAGAGCATGAACATGAACAATGAGAAAATGGCGAATTTAGCAGTAAGTAGCAGCTTTATAATTTTTCAGTCATAATCACTTAACAGTGCAATTGACAATCGACAATGAGCATAATTTCTCAATATATTTTCTATGAAGAATTCACAACATGAGATGATACGTGACTTAATAATCGCCAAATTTCTGTACAATTAAGTTTCATTAAATACACCCTGTACGCATTGTTTATCTATTATTGAAATATAGTCTTTCGAAAACCACCTTTGCAATAGCTAACATGTACTTTCAATTGACCAGAAGCAAGCTTCAGCCAAATGTTCTGACACATTAAAAACCGGTTTCTAACGCTGCATTATGCAAATAAGGATCGCTATAACGCTACCTTATCATCAGTAAGGGTGCGTTTGTTTGTTTAATTTACGTGGCAATTGGTAGCATCGTTGAACATTCTCTGAGTTCATTACGGGCGTTAAGTAGCTGCTGAAGGCCGCTTCAGATTTACAGACAAGTATTCCACTTTTCTGCTTGTTATTTTTTTAAACTTTGTATACTTATTACGTAAACAATTATTTTTTAATTAGATAGCACTTAATTATATTATATTTGTTGTAATTCTACTTTGTGATAAAGTGAGGATAGTTTTGATTTAATATCATTATTACAGGTTTAAAGAATGGAGCAAAGAAAATGTGAAAACACGGACGGCACGAAGCAGAACAAGAGAAGGCAAGAGGTAAATGCCGTTTCTTGTGGATCTGTAAAGCAAGGCTAAGGATACTTCGAAAGGGTGAAGTTATTCCTTAGTTTAATGAAATTATTCAAGTTTGTAGTATGTAGTATATGAGTGAGATATTTTTCACTGTAAAACTGCTCTTTTTGATTTTCATATTAAGATTAGGTATGACTTCATCTTTAGAAAGATTGAAAATTAATTAACTTTTTTTCACTTTATATTTTCAAATTTCACAGCATCAGAGACATTTCGTAAATTACATCTTTTGTTACATTAGCTTTGTTTGTCAGCATACGCATCGATTGTGCTTATATTTTAGTGAAAACATTATGCGATAAGTTCCATTTATGTAGGTCATTCGCTGTGCTTGAGGTTTCAATTTTCCTAATTAAATAGCGTTCGGTTAGAATTAATTCTTCCTCCAGAAAATTTTCCAATCAACTCAAACCGATTTCTATCGCTACAGTATACAAATGAGTATCGCTTGAAAATTCATTTTATTCTATCATCAATCAGTAATGGTGCGCTTGTTTGTTTGACTTGCGTGGCAAGTAACAGCACCGTCAAACGTTGGCGTTAAGTAACTACTGAAGTCGGTTTTTAATTGTTGAAGTATTTAAAGTTTTCTCGTTGTTACTTTTTTTTCGAAACTCTCTATATATAATCATTTTGTTAAGGTTATCTTTAATTGAAAATCAGTTACTTCTTTTATTTCAAAATTTTTTGTTCAATTTTTTGATTCCACTGTGTAATAAAGTGCGAAAAATTTTGATTTAACATATACCATTCTTACAGATATGATCAATGAAGAAAAGAAGAAGTGAAAACGCGGACCACACGAAGCAGATCGCGGACGACACGAAGCAGATCGAGGACGACACGAAGCAATCGAGGACGACCCGAAGCACATCGAGAAC